>NC_089183.1:2279329-2317971 GCF_947507565.1 Oscarella lobularis
CGTTTCTAAAAGGATATTCTGAATTTTCTGTAAGGTATTTGAGACGATTTTCAAAAGCAGCTTGAAAAAGAGTAACTTTGCTAAGCAATTGGGCTGTTCAGTGCATGAAAATGCATTTCTTGGGTTTGCTTTAGTGGCCATAAAACTAAATATAGCAACGAAAATACCCAAACTGGCACAGAAGCAAGCGGTGCGAAGAAAAAGTCACCCTAAAACTTCGTATTAATGAAAAATTCTGCCGCATACAGTACTTTACGCCAAATGCATTTGTCTTGCTGATTTTGATCGCAACGTCAGAAACATTACATAAAAGTACGCCTTTTTACAGTATCTGTCTCTGGAGTGCTCTTCCATAAGTAGAGCAAGTACATTTTTGAAGATATCACAGCCAGAGTGTGATACCAAGAATCTGAAATTCGATCTTTATATAAGAGCACTCAAACTGAAATTCTTAGAACGCAATAGATAAATTAATAAACGCAGATGGTCAGCTTGACGTAGCCTGAGCTCTTGGCAATATACCATAAACAGTACAAACACTATGATAAAGTTTGAACAAACTGCATTTTGCGTAACGTCCTGTACTGGTATGTGACAGAATTTTTCAATAATATGAAGTTTAAGGGTGACTTTTTCTTCGCACCGCTTGCTTCTGTACCAGTTTGGGTAATCTCGTTGCTATATTTAGTTTTATGGCCACTAAAGCAAACCCAAGAAATGCATTTTCATGCACTAAACAGCCCAATTGCTTAGCAAAGTTACTCTTTTTTAAGCTGCTTTTGAAAATCGTCTCAAATACCTTACAGAAAATTCAGAATATCCTTTTAGAAACGGATTTGGGCTTTGCAAACGGAATAACTGGTGTCCGAACACCGAGGTGCGATGTCGGTATATTCGTCGATTTTTAGCATGCGATAGACTAGACCATTTGGCTAAAGCTTTACTGCGTTCGAAAGCTCTATGATAGAGGATTTTGTGAAAAAAAATTCTAGGCGAAACATTAAAATTTGAATGAGCTACGCATACGTGTCCGAAAGCGATACTGTTGTCCGAAAGCGGAGGATTTGACCTGCGCGCGCTAATCTTCTCATAAAATCATGAGGGTTTGGTCTATTGATTCGTGCTCTGGCACATCTTCCTGGCAGGGACTGGGCTTTCAAATGCGCCATAGGAAGCCAGAATCGGTTCGCTAGATTTGCTGTGCGAGCGTCCGAAATCGCAGAATGTCCGAAAGCCGAGGTCCTACTCTAGTCTACGTATGGACCTCCCGTATACCGCCGCCTCAACGCTCTTAGATCGTTCAATGATCCGGCCCCGCGCTATATATACAGGGATCGACTCGTTCTGGGTTTTTCCTTCTTTCCGCGTTCCTCGAGAACACCCACTTGAAAGGCTTTCCTTGCGGTTTGATTCTTTTCTCGTCGCTATACTGTAGTTCTCGTTTTTCTCGTCGTCTTCGTCGATCGAGACGACGACGTCGTGTCGCGAAGCCGATTTTCGCTGTGAGAACGGACGCTGCGTCGATTGGGCGTCGATTTGCGACGAGTTCGACGACTGCGGGGATCTTTCGGACGAGCGCAATTGCTCGACGACGAACGAGAGGCGAATCGACGCCGTTTCGCCGATTCCTGGCACGACGGAGGCCTGCGAGCCGTCTCGCTTTTCGTGTGCGAACGGCAGATGCGTTGGAAGGGAGAAACGCTGCGATGGCGTGGTCAGACGAGCGACGATGCGAGACTCAGGGCGCAACGACGCATGCCCCGCGGACTCCTCCGCGCGGGAAACTTACCACGGGTTCGACTACGGTGCGCGCAAAACTTGCGAGCACAACCGCGCCGACCGTGACCGCCTATGAAAACTGTCAGTGCTACGACTACGACGACGACGACTACTACTACTACGACAACGACGCTCACGAATTTCGATGCGCCAATGGGTTTTGTATCAGCCATTTGGATCGTTGCGACGGTAACGACAACTGCGCCGACGGGTCGGACGAGTGGACATGTGAAGGGACGCCGGAGCCAAAGTCCAGTCTTTGCTATTGGGACGATCAATTTCAGTGCCGTAACGGTCGATGCGTTTCAAACGAGGAACGCTGCAACGGCATCGACGACTGCCGGGACGAGTCGGACGAGCAGGGGTGCCGCGAGATGCCGGCTACGTGCTACTCCGGTCAATTCACGTGCGATAACGGAGAGTGCGTTTCGCAGTCGGATTATGACTGCGGAGACAAGTCGGACGAGTACGATTGCGGTGCCGTATTCGAGTGCCAAGATGATCAGTTCCAATGTGCCGTCTCTGAATGCGTGCCGAGATCGGATCGTTGCGACGGCGTTGAAGACTTCTTAGACGGATCGGACGAGGTGAGATGTCAAGTGTGTGACGAATACGACAACTCGTTTCGTTGCGATAATGGACGGTGCATCGATTCGACTTACAGTTGCGACGGCTTTGACAATTGCGGCGACTATTCGGACGAGCGAAACTGCGCCACAGGCAAGATTAGATAAACTATAATACCATTTTCGCGCTACCTGGTCATCTGGCTTAAGTTTGAATTGCGAAATTATACGGTCGATGTCCGTTCTCTCAATTTAAACCTAACGCAAAGAGCTGCATGCTTTAATTAACCCAGAAATGACAGTTTTGCAGAGGAAACGCCTCTCTGTGACGACCCCACGTTCTAGCCCTAATCTATATAGTCATTAGGGACAGATTACCCATTTTCCCTAGGTTTGTCTACTACACCAATCATTGCCACTGCGAGCAGTGCAAGTTCCTTTGGTATTATTATTCTGCTCGCCATTGTGATTGCAATGTGCGCTCGAACAAAGAAACGACGCCTCTGTTCTGTCGTCGTAATTCCTACAGCGTTTTACCGCCGCCATGCACGCCGCGAGAGCCCACAACCGTCCAAGATGCCGCTGCCCGGCGATTGCGTGCCGCCAATGTACACCGAGCTGTCTAAGGTTGCCTCGGTCCACTTGGGGCAGCCGATCGAGGGTGAGAGTGCCGCAGAGGTGCATCCTCAACGTCGTGCTGCTGACGACGTCCAGAATGATGTGCCGCAGGTCGCGTAGCGTGACTACAGCATGGACAGACAACACACGTCTTATGACGTTGTGCTGTTTGCTTTCGTAGCTGAATTGAGGAGAGCTACGGGAGGGCATTTCGGGCTGTGCTGTGTTCTAGAGTGTTTTATGTATATTAGTATTGCGTGTGTGCGTCGATCAATAAAGCAAAATGCACGAGTGTCAGCGCGTGGCGCTGGCTCTTTCGCCGAGAATGATTCGCCCGACGTCAAACAGATCAGTGAGAAGAGACGAGCGTCACAGAAGTGCTAACAACATTAGAGATCTCTTTTGAGGCGGAAACTCGCCGTGGCACATAAGCAACGCGAGTAGCGCTCTCCTCATTCCACTGTCGCGACGAACCGATCATATATGTACAAGTTCATTCACGTCGTCTCTCTTGCTGCCCTTTGCCTCGGCGCCAACTTCGTCAAAGACAATCAGACCGATCAAAGTTCGCGCTGCACTCCTTCAGGAGATCGGTGCTGCAAATCTGGCTGCGATTCACTCAAAATGCCGTCATGCAGCGATTGCTGTGGTGGAAAAATCGGAAAATTCGGACATTGTACCAGTCCCGCCAACGATCAACCAGTGACTTGCTACTGCGTAGGAATGTGATGATGGCCCGAGGACTCTGACTTCTACGTCACACGTGCATTCATGTGACGTCTTTGTCGTTGTCGTTGCCCTTGTTGCATGTCGTTGTTGTCGTTGTTGTCGTTGAAATGAAAATCTTCGCATGTGAATTTGTCGGTCTCCGAGAGCCGAGAGCGTATAGGAAGAGAAACTCCCCCTCCGCGTTTCGGCATCGTTTTAATTAAAAAAAATACGACTTGGTGGAGAGACTTTGTGCATGGCTCAATCCCTATTTTAGCGAGGTTGTCTAAAGTCGAGTCGGACTAGAGCCAGCTGGTGTCTTCGAATCTCGACATCCTTTTCTATTGCGTCAAACGCAGGAGAGGAAAGGTGACTCTTCCGTTTCATCAATCACCGACGCGACTACGCAGCTGACGGTAGCCGGTTTCGATCACGGGACGAGGCGGATATAACCAGGCTGACGGTAGCCATACCCATAACGGTGTATCGCGAAACACGTATAAGTATTCAATTGATGGCTCGTGTGGATGCAGAGCACGTACGTCCTTTTTCTGTGCTCATGTACCAGCACGAGTGTCAGGCTGGCCGGTGATCTTAATGCTCTTGGATTATCACTTTCTAAGTGGTGCATGCATGAGAGAGAGAGAGTGGGAACATATCGTAGTTGAAGATGATAAGAGCGCAAAACGTCCGTGCGTTTCCGGAGGAAAATTGCGCCGAATAATATATAACACCTACGTGCTCCATTCCCACTGCGCCCTACTACTGCTGCAGCCGATCGACTGCGCGCAAATACGCTTTATTTCAGGTAATTTGCGCGTGCCGCGCAGGAGTGCGAGCTCTGTGCTGCAATGATAGCTACAAAGTCTGCCTAAAGGCTCGATCCTCAAATGCGAAGATTGCTGTGGTGGAAGCTACACACGTACAATGCGCCGCTCCCGGCGAAGTACTTGCCACTTTCGTCTCTGCGGATGAACTGAGAAACGATATGATGGACCCGAGGACTCTGACTTCTTTGTCTGTCTTTGAAATTGTTTTTGCGTAAGAATTCGCGCCGTCTGTGTATTCTAAGTATTCCGTGTGGTATTCTAAGTATTCTTCACAAAAAGCGCGGCACTCCAGCAGAAAAAAAATAGGACTTAGTGCATGAAGACACAGATATAGAGATGGCTTATCGTGGCTTCGATGAACATTCGAGGTTAGAGAGACTTCATGGATTGGAGATATATATGTAGAAATACTGTAGCTGATACTCGTGACAGCGTCACGCGTTCGTGAAGAAAGGAAAGGAGAAAAATAGGCGGTAGGTATCCTTATCGAGAGTTCCAAGATATCGAACTCGTTTTTTGCAAGAACGCAGGTGGAGGCGGCGAATATGAGCTTTTCTAGACATTCAAAAACGTGGCTGATAATCGCTTTCGTCTTTGCCCGAGTCCGTTGCGCGGAAAACGAGAGTGGGCCTGGGGTCCCAATTATATACCCCCAAAACTTACTGAAGCTCGCGCAATTTGGAGTTCGGACGGCGTTGCCTATGTTCAGAAGGCGCTTCGGCTAATTCCAGGGGCGAATAAGAACTCAAAAAGCGTGCGAGAACGTCGAATCGATCCGAATGCGAGGAGACGAAATCCGGGCTTTTGAGCTACGGGCTATAGCTAGTTATAGCACGGATACTAGTATCCGTGGCGATAGGCCTACACCAGTTTGTCTTCCCTTCTGAAAATTTGGCCTCAGGGATACATGTAAGGGTTTCGCGAGGCCGCGCTGAGCACGCTTTGATGAGCGTGAAATGCATCCGACCTCGACGGCAATTATTCGCAATTATCAGAAACCTAAGTCGGAAAATTTCATTCGAACGCTGATTAATTTAGTTGTCGCCTAAAAAATCCTCATAGACAAAAATAGGCATTTTATCAAATCATGATCTTTCTTATTCAAAAATGACGTTGACCGTCTGGCGTCTGCCCTTTCTTGATTCATTTCACGTCCGCACAAAGGTAAATCATTAAGTAAAAAGCAGAATACTTTAACGGCTTAGACATCATTTGAGCGATCTGATCTTTTCAACGACGCTTGTCTTCAGCTCACGTGGTTTCAGCACAAGTGGCTCTGAAATATTGATATCAATAAATAGTCAGTTATTTCTTTTAATTACCTTGCGGCGCTTCATTAATTAATTAATTAATACCGAGATGAAGAATTTCGAAACCGTTTCTCATGCATGATAGACAAGTACATCTGTCGTCTCATCTTCATTTTGTACGCAATGAGACGCAGCATAGGAAACAAGCTATCCATCTACAGTAAATAATCAAAGACACGGGGATCACTATATCACAATGACAAACCGGCCACACTTTGCGATTTTCAATGTGTAATAATAAGTAAACGGACTCAGAAGACAAAGCGATTTCTCTTTGAATTCTCCTTTCGACAATCGACAAATCATATAGGACCTCGCCTCAGCGATATATATATATATATTGGGTCACATCAAAAACAATGGCCGTCCAGCACTAAAAAATTATTTATTTAAGTAAAATTAGTCTTAAATAATTACTTTATTTTGTACATCGATCCAAAATAAATCACCACTGAGGATGAAGTCGTTGTTAATAAGTTCAAAAAGAAACGCTCGATGCTGGTTGATTGTTGCCATGGCAGCGTGATGCTAACTAAACTCAGCCTACACGTCCACTGAGCTCCAAATCCAACCAAAATCCTACGCTAAAATTTATAAATTAATTTAAATCAGTGGGGGGGGGGGGGGGGGGGGGGGCAGTAGCTAATTAGTCTAATCAGGTAGAGGTAGCGAGACATTTGATTGGTAGTTAGGTAATTGAGACAGTTGTACTTGAGTCGTTGAGCTAAACGCGTGTCTGTGCAAGGCCTGAATAAAAGGGAGAAATCCGAAGCCGCGGCGCTATTACAATCTGATGATGCTCGAGGCAACCGGGCTCTTAATTAACTGCTGCAGACCCGCGGCCACGTTGCCTGATGACTCGTCTGACGACGCGGTCTCACTGTATCATCAGTATGTACGTACAGGAATAAAGGATGTTTTTCTAAGCTAGCGTACGTTCTCATGCAAATTCCTGACTCTTTTTTCTATCTCTGCTTTTGTTACGTCTTGCCGTACACCCTGCGCGTCCGCCTCGCCGTGTAACCATATCTATGGTGTAACTGACCATGAACAAGAAGCACGCAGGTGTATATTAGATTGCGATACTAGATGCGCCACGCAGTGCACGTTTCGGCTCCGCGAAGACCCACGTACTTCAGCTCAGTGCCTATACATACGCTCCAAGAGCTTCACTTGCCGTGTGTGAATGGCTCGCACGCTAGCAGCTAGCCCAGCGTTGTCTGAGAAAACGGCCGATCGAAGCGAAGTTCCGCATTTCTACGTCAGCAACTAAATATAGCACGTCGATGCATCCGTCGACGTCACATGACTGAAACAGAAGTGCAGTATCTGCGGCAGTGCCCACAGCGTATTTCTTTCGTTAGTTCACTTAGTTGACTAAGTTTCAGCATGAAGAGTGCTTATACAGAGTTATGGGCTCTATACAAAATGTCAGTGTCCTAAATAAAATAAAAAACTTTAGCTACTTTCTTTTTCGTAGGTCTTACATTGCTCGCTTTCTCTCTGCTGATACGCGCAGTGCAACTTGAATCCGCCAAACGGCGCATATCCACATGCCCGCATCGCGGTGATTTTCAATGTCTCAACGGACAGTGCATTTCTCGACGTCATCGTTGCGACGGACATGTTGACTGCGGCGATGGCTCAGACGAAAACATTGGTTGCGAACAACGGAGGAAACGTTCCAGCTGCATCTCTTCCCACGAATTCCAGTGCGAAAATGGAAGATGCATTCCTTCACGATGGTACTGTGACGGTGACAACGACTGTGGCGATTTTTCAGATGAACGTAACTGTTCTAGCTACTGCCGCCAAGATCAGTCACGGTTTTGGTGCAAAAATGACGACCGTTGTATTCGTCTATCTGCTCGCTGCAACGGTCGCAACGACTGTGGCGATTTTTCAGATGAACTATGCTGTGATGGGAACAATATCGGCAGGTTTTGGAAGTGCGATGACGGAAGTTGTATCCATCAAAGATACCGCTGTGACGGTGACAACGACTGTGTCGATTTATCAGATGAACAAAACTGTTTTAGCCACTGCCAGCAAGATACGTCAAGATATTGGTGCAAGAATAACGGCCGTTGTATTCGTCAAAGCTTCCTTTGCAATGGTGACAACGACTGTGGCGATTTTTCAGATGAACGTAACTGTTCTAGCTCCTGCCGCCAAGATCCGTCACTGTTTTGGTGCAAAAATGACGACCTTTGTATTCATAGAATTTATCGCTGCAACGGTCGCAACGACTGTGGCGATTTTTCAGATGAACGTAACTGTTCTAGCTCCTGCCGCCAAGATCCGTCACTGTTTTGGTGCAAAAATGACGACCTTTGTATTCATCGAACTTATCGCTGCGACGGTCGCAACGACTGTGGCAATTTTTCAGATGAACGTAACTGTTCTAGCTACTGCCGCCAATATCCGCAACTGTTTTGGTGCAATTCTAGCTACTGCCGCCAAGATCCGCAACTGTTTTGGTGCAAGAATATTGACCGTTGTACTCGTCTATCTTCTCGCTGCGACGGTCGCAACGACTGTGGCGATTTATCAGATGAACGTAACTGTTCTAGCTACTGCCGCCAAGATCCGCCACGGTTTTGGTGCAAAAATGACGACCGTTGTATTCATCTATCTTCTCGCTGCGACGGTCGCAACGACTGTGGCGATTTTTCAGATGAACTATGCTGTGATGGGAACAATATCGGCAGGTTTTGGAAGTGCGATGACGGAAGTTGTATCCATCAAAGATACCGCTGTGACGGTGACAACGACTGTGTCGATTTATCAGATGAACAAAACTGTTTTAGCCACTGCCAGCAAGATACGTCAAGATATTGGTGCAAGAATAACGGCCGTTGTATTCGTCAAAGCTTCCTTTGCAATGGTGACAACGACTGTGGCGATTTATCAGATGAACTATGCTGTGATGGGAACACTAGCAGCCAGGCATGGAAGTGCGAGGACGGAAGTTGTATTCATCAAAGTTACCGCTGCGACGGTGATTACGACTGCCAAGACCAGTCAGACGAAAACAACTGTGGTACGACATGCAATAAAGCGAATAACACCGCACCTCCGCGAAAAACATGCATGATACTCTCCAGTAGTTTAGCGTTCGTTGTGATGAGATATCACAGATAAAAAATCCGTACCTGCAACAGCTCAGAATCAAATTTGTACAGTGGAACCTGCTTATTGCAGCCATACTTTGACCAGACGTTTCCAACCGCAATAAAGAGGTACGTGGCCTGAATTCGAGAAGAAAATAGATTAGGTTGGCCACTACGGAAATTTATTTAATTAAATAACTAAGTTCGCCCGCTTTCTCAAGAGGCTCTTTACTCTTCAGGTAATAAAAGACACATGATTCTGACATAAAAATGACATTTAACGTCATAAAGTCGAACTTTTAACGGAACCGAAACCGTTGACGTGAAAACAGCTGTCTTTTATTGTCCCCCCCCCCCCCCCCCCCCACACACACACACAAAGACACCAGAGCGCGCGCCGCGCGCTCGGGAACAATAGGAGATAATCTACCGATTGCGTTTTAGACATTAAAACTTCTGCGACTATCGCCGTTGCAACAAGTCTCTGTGCATTGATGGTTTTAATAATTACGCCTCTAATTGTAATTTGGTGTCAAAAGCGTTTGGCTTGTAAATGCATCTACCAGCGTCGCACGACAGGACAAATGCCTATCACACAAAATGTCGTTGAAATGCAAACCTGCTTGAATGAACTTTGGGATTCTGACATCGTTGCGGAAATAGGTAACTTGGGCATTTGCCCTACACGTCTAACGGTAGAAAAGGACATTGGAGAAGGTTAATTGACTAAAAGACCCATTGAGAGATGCCTATATACTTGTTTGTAGGTAATTTCGGAAGAGTCTACAAATGTCTGCTAGACGGGAGTACTGTTGCTGCAAAATTAGCTAAATCAGGTTATAAATATCTTTAAATATGTGTACAAAATCATATTGAATGATGTAGAAGTGAATGTGCGTGATTTCATATTAGAAGCCCTTCGAATGAAATGCCTTAGTCACCTAAATGTTCTGAAGTTGATTGGCATTTGCTGGTCGCCCAATCCTGAACATGAGCAATACTACAGACCCTTGATACTTCTTCCCTACATGGTTTTGCGAGACTTGAGAACATATTTGCGCAAGCAAAAATCACTTTATGTTCTCAGTTCTGAAGCCGAAGACGTGGCTGTCTCCCGTGACGTAACACATTTGTTCTTTAGCATTTTGTTACCTTAATTAATTTTTTAGCTTTTCAGACATCTTCAGTTTGGATATCAAATTGCAAAAGGAATGGAATATTTGTCAAGAAAAATGATACTACATCGAGATTTGGCAGCGCGGAATTGCATGTATTGATCAACGTCTTAAATCGTTCTAGTTTTTACATAATTCACCAAGTGAATGATTTTAGGGTGGACTGGGATCTCACTATCAAAATATCCGATTTTGGATTAGCCCGAGCATTGGAAGAAGACAAGGACTATTATCGGAATACACCAGGCAAAGTTGCGCTCCCGATTCGCTGGGTTGCTCTAGAAGGTCTAACGGAAGGACTATTTACTACAAAAAGTGACGTGGTGAGTTGACATTTAGAGCGCAAACTAGATTTATAGCGCAGTAAGTTCGTGTCATATGTGCGCAGTGGTCATATGGCATTACGTTGTGGGAATTGATGACAATGGGAATGACTCCATATCCTGGTGTTGGGGCCGCTAACCTTGTTTCCCTCCTTCAAGAGGGAATGCGACTCAGCCAACCTAAGCATTGTCCTGATCGAATGTACACTACTAACGATCATTGATATCCCGCCGTTGCTTAAAATATTTGTTTGTCTAATGAAGGTTCAGGATAATGGCTGACTGTTTGTTGGAAAACCCAGAAGAACGTCCGTCGTTTAGTGTATTGGTCAGCGATGTCAGTAAGTTCATGCTGACAAACAAAGTAGCAGAATACACAAGTGTTTAGCAGAATAAGAATTATAAACTTTCTCACCTTCAAACTTGTTTAGAGATTATTGTCAACGTCAGGAAATCAATGTTCTCTGGTGTTTAATTATCGGTTATGTTTGGGTGTTCGTTGCATCTTTTTCATAGACTATAACAATGCTTCTAGAGCAGGCATACTCTCTTTTGGTTGGCTTTTTCCATTGCTATAACATAGTTTGCACTTTCCTAAACCGTATACAGTAGCTTTATATCAATTAGTTCACATTAACGTTAGGGTACAGGTTTCGCAACGACAGATTGCGTCGCGTTTTACTCAGGAAAGACTGCTTTGAGAAAGCGACTCATCCGTTTCTTCTACAGTTCTATCGTCTTGTCGCAACTCGTCTGGTTTGCACGCTGACCCACGACCGAGGTATAATTCTGCGCATAATGAATTGACCATTGAACTCATAGTCGTTTCATAGAAGACGCCGTCTAGCTATTCTATAACGGTTGTTTCTGGACTCGCTATGCGTCACGTAGATTTGACGTAGCCTCGGACCCAGGCCTCCCCCACGAACTTCGTTAGCTGGGAGAGGTAATCACGTGGAAAGTTTGGGAGCATGTGACATAATGAGGTACCAGGCCTCTCCCAGCTAACGAAGTGGGGGAGGCCTGGGTCCGAGGCTTGATTTGACGTCTCAAAAAGAGTCAATCATCGTAAAGATGCGTTATGATGCATGAGGCAACCGGGCTCGCAACTGCTGCAGACCCGCGAAACGTTGCCTGGTGAGTCGTCTGACAATTAGCGCGGCCACACTGAAGCCGTACGACTACAAAATGGAATCAAGTATATTTTTCTAAGCTAGCGTACGTTCTTATACGAATTTCTGACTCTTTTGGTACGTCTCGCCGAACACCTCGCGCGTCTCCTCGCTGTGTAACTAACCATGAACAAGAAGAACGCAGGTGTATATTAGATTGCGATACTAGATGCGCCACGTACGCGGTGTACGCTGCCCCGCGAATTAAGGCCCACTTCATACAGCTCAGTGCCTTTACATACGTTCCGAAAGCTTCATTTGCCGTGCGTGAATGGCTCGCACGCTGGCAGCTGTGCCAGTGTTGTCTGAGAAAACGGCCGCGAAGCGTAGTGGCTCATTTCTACGTCAGCCACTAAATATATCACGTCCATACATCCGTTGACGTCACATGTACAGTGCCCACAAAGTACTTCTTTCGTTAGGTCACTTTGGCTTACAGTAGTTGAATAAGTTTCAGCAGAGTGCTTATAGAGAGTTATGCAAGGGCTCTGAAATAGCAGTGTCCTAAATAAAATTTTAGCTACTTTCTCTTTCGTATAGGTATTACATTGCTCGCTTTCTCTCTGCTGATACGCGCAGTGCAACTTGAATCCGCCAAACGGCGCCTATTCACATGCACGCATCGCGGTGATTTTCAATGTCTCAACGGACAGTGCATTTCTCGACGTCATCGTTGCGACGGAAACGTCGACTGCAGCGATGGCTCAGACGAAAACAGTGGTTGCGAACAACGGAGGAAACGTTCCAGCTGCATCTCTTCTCAATTCCATTGCGCAAATGGAAAGTGCATTCCTTCAGGATGGTACTGTGACGGTGGCAACGATTGTGGCGACTTTTCAGATGAACGTAACTGTTCTAGCTACTGCCGCCAAGATCCGTCACGGTTTTGGTGCAAAAATGACGACCGTTGTATTCGTCTATCTTCTCGCTGCGACGGTCGCAACGACTGTGGCGATTTTTCAGATGAACGTAACTGTTCTAGCTACTGCCGCCAAGATCCGTCACGGTTTTGGTGCAAGAATGAAGGCCGTTGTATTCTTCAAACTGATCGCTGCGACAGCCACAACGACTGTGGCGATTTTTCAGATGAGCGTAACTGTTCTAGCTCCTGCCGCCAAGATCCGTCACTGTTTTGGTGCAAAAATGAAGGCCGTTGTATTCTTCAAACTTATCGATGCGACGGCCACAACAACTGTGGCGATTTTTCAGATGAACTATGCTGTGCCGGGGAAATTAACAGCCTATTTACGGTTTGGCCGTGTAACGACGGAAGTTGTATTCAAACAAGCTACCGCTGTGACGGTGACAACGACTGTGTCGATTTATCAGATGAACAAAACTGTTTTAGCCACTGCCAGCAAGATACGTCAAGGCATTGGTGTAAGAATAACGGCCGTTGTATTCGTCAAAGCTTCCTTTGCAATGGTGACAACGACTGTGGCGATTCATCAGATGAACTATGCTGTGACGGGGACACTAGCAGCCAGGCATGGAAGTGCGAGGACGGAAGTTGTATTCATCAAAGTTACCGCTGCGACGGTGATTACGACTGCCAAGACCAGTCAGACGAAAAAAACTGCGGTAGGACATGCAATAATGCGAATCATACCGCTTTCCGCGAAAACATGCATGATAGCAAAGTAACCTCTCCAGTAGCTATGCGTTCTTTATATTAGCCAAAAACCCATAACTGCATTTGCTCAGTATCAAAATTTGGCAAAGATTGTGAAAACGCTGACGTTAGGCTGTTTGAAATTGTATACTTCCTGATCTAAAATAGCAATGAAGCTAGAGTACTTTCGGAAAAATAATTGGGACTATACCATAGATGTAATAATGCGCACATTTCTACACTGATTTTAGAAGATGATAATCTATCGATTTCTTTTTAGACATTCAAAATTCTGCTGTGGCTATTGCTGTTCCAACATGTCTCTGCGCGGTGATAATTTTTATAATTACTCCTGCAATGGTATATTGGTGTAGAAAACATTTTGCCTGTGAATGCGCCTACCAACGCCGCACGAAAGAAAGAGAAGTGCCTGTCATGCAAAATGTCGTTGAAATGAAAACCTGCTCAAATGAACTTTGGGATTCTGGCATTGTTGCGGAAATAGGCGGTTTGGGCGTTTGCCCAACACGCCTAACGATAGAGAAAGACATCGGGGAAGGTCCATTTAATTGCCTAAATAACCCTTTTGAGAAATGCTCAATTATCTGTTTGTAGGTAGTTTCGGAAGAGTCTACAAATGTCTGTTAAACGGGAGTACTGTTGCCGCAAAATCAGCTAAATCAGGTCATAGATATACATTTGAATAAGAGTGCGAAAGTCTATTGAACAATGTAGGAGTGAACATGCGTGATTTCATATTTGAAGCCCTTCGAATGAAATGCCTTAGTCATCAAAATGTTATGACGTTGCTTGGCATTTGCTGGTCTCCCAATTCTGAACATGAGCAATACTACAGACCCTTGATACTGCTTCCGTACATGGTTTTACAAGACTTGAGAAACTATTTGCGCAAGCAGCAATCACTTTATGTTCTAAGTTCTCCAGCTGAGGGCGATGAAGACGTGGCTATGCCCCGTGACGTAAATTTTGGTGCCATTATATATTTCATTTTGCTTATTTTTGCGATCTTAGCTTTTCAGACTTCTTCAGTTTGGATATCAAATTGCAAAAGGAATGGAGTATTTGTCAGGAAAAATGATACTACATCGAGATTTGGCTGCGCGGAATTGCATGTATTGATCAACGTTTTCAATCGTTCTACTTTTATTCACCAAGTGAATTGTTTTAGGGTAGACTGGGATCTCACTATCAAAATATCCGATTTTGGATTAGCGAGGGCATTGGAAAAAGACAAGGACTACTACCGGAATACACCAGACAAAGCTGGACTCCCAATTCGATGGGTTGCTTTAGAAGGTTTAACGGAGGGAATATTTACAACAAAAAGTGACGTCGTGAGTCAGTCAGACCGCAAACTAGACCAAGTATAGTAATTTCGTGTCTATGCAGTGGTCGTATGGCATTACGTTGTGGGAAGTGATGACAATGGGAATGACTCCATATCCTGGGGTTCCTGTCGCTGGCCTTGTTCCGCTTCTTCAAGAGGGAATGCGACTCAACCAACCTAAGCATTGTCCTGATCGAATGTAAACTACTAACGATCATTGATATCCCGCCGTTGCTTTAAATATTTGTTTGTCTTATGAAGGTTCAAGATAATGGCTGACTGTTGGTTGGAAAACCCAGAAGAACGACCGTCGTTTCAGTTATTGGTCAACGATGTCAGTGAGTTCATGATGGCAACCAAAGCAGCAGAATACACAAGTGTCTAGCAGCCTCCAGTGACTGTTGAACTCTCTTACTGTTTCAAACTAGTTTAGGCATTACAGTCAATGACCTCTAGCTGAGTTTTAGTTATGGGTTTCGTTTGTGTTGGTATCTTTTTCGCATAGACTAGATAACTTGTGCTGTTGAAACTTGAGTGAAACCCGACTAGTGCAGAAATTACCTGAAATTGAAAGGCGAACACCTTGTTGGGGTCTATCCCCTGATAGAATGTCACCACGCGCCTGGAGGAAAGTAACTGCGTTCTCAAGCTCGTTATTACTAACGACGCATTTCATTTCAAAGTCTTGTTGGCGATCTAATGATCTAATTAATTAACATCCGATGTTCTTCAGGTAGACATATTCACTGCACATGATGTTAGGCGCGAGAAAAGCTCGGAGAGACAATAGGACTAATGACGTTGGATCTCCCTCAAGTGAGAATGATTCTCTAATTTGAAAATGACTCCGCTACATTGGATCCAGCGTTCCCTTACATTCGCGCGGCGGCCGGGTTCCTCGCGCGGGGCCTCGATCTGCATGATGATCGAAGGCGACCGCCATTTGGAAGAGAGACGACTAGTATAACAACACCGCGCGGTCAAACAGTTTGTGCGAGTCCAAATTGAACGCTTCGGGGATCCGGAAAAGAAATTAATCGTCCTGTCCAATGCTTCTCAAAACTTGAGAGTACGTGAGCTATCGATTGCGAAGCGCTTCGCAGTTGTAGATCGCTGCAGAAAACGATCGAGGCGAATGTGATCGGGTCCGGATCGCTCCGAAAAAACAGGCACCCGATATCGCCCATACGCTTACCGACGCCGTATTTTGCATCGTTGTTGGCTCCCACGCCGTGATCGTCGCCGAAATCGGCTGTTTTCTTCGCCTAAAGCCACGTTCTTCACCGTTGCGTTCTTCTAGATCACGTGTTCGTTCTCCTATCGTCGAGGACACACCCACAGCTCGCTCGCTCGAACGGTAAATTAACCGTAAAAGACGACACAAGTCGTCGATCGTTTCCTAATCTCTCCGTTATCGAAAGACGAAAACCGAAGGTCTTGCATGCGAAAGCGAAGGGAGCATCGAGATCTTCAGCGGATATGTCAAACGTATAACAAAAGAAAGCGATAAAGGAGGTTGTAAAAGGAAACGACTTTGGGTCGTTCGTTTCCTACCGTGGGCGTGATTCGAATCTTGTGGTTGCGACGCCGGACGCTAGCAATTAAATGCATGCAATTTAATTATACCTGCAGACCAATCCCGTGAAGCTTAATTTGCATGACGACATGAGGTAGTCTGCTCATTGGTCAAGAGCGGCTACTGTACCAGAGACTAAGGAAATCGGTTTGTATTTTTATGACCCTATCGAGTTGAAATTTAGTTTACAGTAGATTGTAAGTGCATTGTAGAGCGTTTGTCGAATGACATTTACCGCCTACATACATACGTTTCCGGCACGTGAGCTGAAAACCACCTTATACTTCCATATGCGTCATCAAGCTTTGCCAAAACTCTGAGTGTCTTCCAATTGTCAACGTTATCCATGGTTTCTGCGGACAAAAATGCTATATTCTGCATTCTTTTATATCTTTGCTGCGTGAGTCGAGCCCAGTTCCCGACGGCTTGCGTGCGAAACGTAACTCGCTACGTCAGCGGCGGCGATGGCGTCGAAGCGCAAGAACTAACTCCTGTCTGCTGTCCTGACGCTTGTGGTGCCGGTGAGAAATAACACATAGCACTGCATTCCACGCATGCATGCATGATCTTTATAAGTAATGAGCCAGAGGATTTTGCACTTTCAGTTTCCGTAACGTACACGTTTTTTTCCTGCTTGTATCTTTGCTTGCTTATTCGAATAATCAGCTCAACTTGGCAAAAAACGCAATCAACTCGATTTTTAATTTAGGCGAGGGAAGAGGAGAATGCGCTAGAGCTCCTACTCCAAAGTACAATCTTGATTTAATCAATGCAACCGGCAATCATGTGTGCCACATAACTGGTAAGAAAAGTACGCGCGAGTTCTAAACGTTTGGTTTATTTAATTAAACGAGTTTCGTGCTCTTAAAATGTTTTATCTCTAAATGACTAGCCCAGCGTTTTTTTAGACGTACGCCTTCTGTGGCCCAGCGCATTCAACTTCACGCACACGTGCACTTGCAAGAACAACTGGGCGGGGCCGGATTGCTCAAGATGCGCCTTTGGCTATGCGGTGACGACCCTGTTGAATGGAACGCGCGTCTGCACAATGTCGGCGAATCGAATCAAACGCAAATCCACCCTAAGTCTTAGCGACGCCGAGTGGAAAACATACACCGACACCCTTCTGAAGGCGGCGGTAACGCCCAGCAATTACTCCGTTCTAATTGGAAATTTTTCCGATCGCGATAACTGGCGTTTTGTTCCTGTGACTGTTTACGACTTCTTAGTTTGGATTCACTACTTCGCCTCCAAAGACAACACCGACGAAACGCCAACGTGCGACTACGCACACGAATCATCGGGCTTTTTGACGT
Organism: Oscarella lobularis; assembly: GCF_947507565.1. Taxonomy (NCBI): domain Eukaryota; kingdom Metazoa; phylum Porifera; class Homoscleromorpha; order Homosclerophorida; family Oscarellidae; genus Oscarella; species Oscarella lobularis. Next base: position 2,296,776 of record NC_089183.1, read on the forward strand.
GGCATCGTTGGTTCCTACTCGTCGTTGAAAGAATGCTGAGGGACGTCAATCCCGCTTTTTTCATACCCTACTGGGAATGGACAAACGAAAATTCGGTGCGCGATCTCTACAGCGAAGAGCATTTGGGCACAGCTCTCACCTGGGAGGACATCAAGGACAAATATCCGTATGCTAATGGTTCGGCGCGCTGCGGTATCGACGATCCCATACTAAACGCTCAAAACGGCCCGTTTGCGAACTGGAAGACAATGTGCACTAACTTGACGAGCGTCGTCAACGGATTCAACTGCGACCCTAACAACCCGGAACAGAGACGACCTCTTCAGCGTTGCCTCGGTTGCTGTCAAGTCGACGACTGCTGTCACGATGGCGGAAAGAATTCATCCGGCAGAGAGCCGTCTATTCTCCCCAACGCTTCCCACGTGGCTTATGCTCTCGAAGCATCCGTCTTTGATTCGTCCGAGTGGACGACGGAAACGCTAACGGAGTCGTTTCGAAATCGTCTAGAGGGCTTCGCTCAGCCGGTTCCCCCGTACGCCGCTAATCACGATCAGCACTACGTTCACAATCAAGTTCACATATTCGTCGGGGGAACGGAAGTTCCGCTGTCTCCTAATAGCCCTTATTTTTGGCTTCATCACGGCATGATCGATTACGTGTTCGAACAGTGGATTAGCAATCATGGCAATAGTCAGTTTAGGCCTACCAAAGCGGAAGCCGACGCGATGCCGCTTGCGCATCCTGGCCATAATCCTGAAGAATACATTGTTCCGTTTTTTCCCACTGTCACTCACTTTGACGTGTTTAAGCCTGCTTACGTGTTCGGGTACGAATATGAACCTTCTTTTGGAAGCGAACCCTCAGAATCGCCTCCAAATCCAACCACAACCCCTTCCACAACCACGTCATCAGCAAAAAAGCAAGATACCTTGTCTTGGGTGCTTCTTCTTCTTCTGGGTATCGTTGTGGCAAAAATAAAAGAGTAAAGCAATCGGACTCTTTCAGATATGCAGCTAAAATGCATGCAGTGTGTTTTCTTTTCATGTTTCTTTTTTTTACGCGTCTCCTGCTATTTGATGTGCGCTGCCATGTTTTGACTCATTCTGTCGTTGCTGTTTTTCTAGTTCTCTTTCAAATTTCATTCAGTGTGTACGTTGCATTTTGCGCTCCGGTTCATTTCAATTGCCTTTCTTTGCATTTAGGAGGGACTCCCTAGTTTAATTAATTAAATAATGATTTATGCTTTAGGCTCACATGCAGAAACACTTAGGTATTATGAAGGAATATTTTCAACAAAAAGTGACGTTGTGAGTCAGTTAGAGCGCAAAACTAGACCTAGTGTAGTTAACGTTGTCTGCTATGCGCAGTGGTCATAAATGGCGTTAGGTTAATTAATTTAATTAACTAATGCTCTTGGATTATTACTTTGTAAGTGGTGCATGCATACATGAGACAGTAGGAGCATATCGTAGTTGAAGATGATGAGAGCGCGAAACATCCGTGCGTTCCCGGCGGAGAATTGCGCGTTGCAATGAGCAGTCGAATAATATATATAACGCGTACGTTCTCTACTCCTACTGCTCCCTATTCTCCCGCGCCTGTTCCTATAGTACTGCTGCAGCGATCAACTGCGAGCGAACACGCTTCATTTCAGGCAATTTGCACGTGCTGCGCGGGAGTGGTGCTGCAATGATATAGCTACAAAGTCTGCCATCTAACGGCTCGATCCCCAAATGTCCAAATGCGAAGATTGCTGTGGTGAAAGCTACACACGTACAATGCGCTGCTCCCGGCCCACTCTACTTGCCACTTTCGTCTCTGCGGAGGAACTGAGAAACGATATGATGGACCCGAGGACTCTGACTTCTTTGTCTGTCTTTCAAATTGTTTTTCGTGAGAATTCGCGCCGTCTGTGTATATTCTAATTATTCTTCATTGTGCTTCATTACAAAAGGGGCGGCACGTACTCCAGCACAAAAAATAGGACTTGGTGCATGGAGACACAGATATAGAGATGGCTGGCTTATCGTGACTTGGATGAACATTCGAGGTTAGAGAGACTTCATGGATTGGAGATATCCTTATCGAAAGTTCCAAGATTGAACTCGTTTAACTTCAAGAACACAGGTGGATACGAGCTACTCTAGACATTCACAAATGTCGCTTTCGACTTTGCGCGGAAAACGAGAGTGGGCCCGGGGCCCCAAACTATTTCTACCAAAAAACTTACTGAAGCACGCGCAATTTTAAGTTCGGACGGCGTTGCCTATGTGCAGAAGACGCGTCGGGTACTTCCTGGGGCGAATAGGAACGGAAAAAGCGTGCTAGAACGTCGAATCGGTCCGAACGTACGCGAGGCGAAGAAATACGGGCTTTTGACCTACGGGACTAGTACACCGTCATTCGATCAGAACCGATTCATGCGACTCCATTCGCGATCTTTCAGAAGTTATTGCGTGTCATAAAGACACAAAGCATCTTCTCAAAGACCGGTACGCGTTCTAACACTCGTTTTTTAGAGACAGTAGGTATGTCGTTCCTCATCTGCGTCCGTCATCTCCGCTTAGTCAGTTGTAAAAGAGGTTTTGCGTAGCGATTCAACATTTCTGGAGCATAGGGGCCAATTTTCTGGGCTGGTGCACGCTGTGAACGTCAATGGCGTTGTATATCTAGACTAGGATTGCGTTTCAGATCGTCTACGGCCATACCACGTTGAAAGCACCGGTTCTCGTCCGATCACCGAAGTTAAGCAACGTAGGGCCCGGATAGTACTTGGATGGGAGACCGCCTGGGAACACCGGGTGCTGTAGACTTTTTTTTCCCTTACAAATTTTATTTTATCTAGCAATCCATTTGATATGTTTTATCGGATACAGCTAATGAATACATGGTATCAATAATTTTTGTCTGTCGTCTGCATGGACGGAAATCGTTTGATTCCACGTCATCAATGACTTAGCTACGTCTAAATCTGAGCCCGTCGACCGTTGCCCAGAATCAGCAGCATGTCCTAAGTCGCACGTGGGCTTGGGATCATGAAGCAGGTGCTGAACCGAATAATGCCAAGGTTGGTGATATTGTCATTGACCCAACCGTACAACGTTACGATAGGGGAGACAGCGTCTTCAAACTGAAGCGAACCGGCCAGGCTTGCTACCATACACTGTACAGACTAAAAAATAGTTTCATATTACAGTCAGAAAGAATGATTATTCAGGCAGATAGACGTCATCAGTATCACAGGACAACGTCATCATTACATAACCCTTACTAAACAAAGTTCAACGTCGAGTTCCTATCTACGACTGCACAGTCACACCAACGAGAAAACTTCCAGTCCAACTTTCTCATGTCCCACTTGTTGCTAAAACCTAACAGATAATTAAAAAAGATAACATGCTATTGTCAATTACGTTAGATTGCAGATCTTGGTCTCCTTGCATGACTCGCTATTTCGTCGCGAGCGGGGTCGTCTTGGGGACGATCTTCGGTGAGACGCTTTGAAGATTTCAACAGCCTAAAAAAGCTTCTAACTAAAACAAACCGTCTTCACATAGGATCGTTTATTCACACTTCAGCCACGGCTCCTTGGTGTAACAGCTGTTGATTCAAACGGCTCCAACCGTTTCTCGTAGTCACGTCTCCACGGCGGATAGCAGATGATAATAGAGCTGCTCCTTTGTTCGTTCAAGAGTTGAACCATATAGATATTGAAGTTACGACGAACGGAGAGAACGTCGAACGGAGAGAACGTCGTTGCCTAGTCTCAAGACCTTATCAAAATCGGGCTTTCGACCGTTCAATCTATCCCACAAGACGTAGAAAAACGAATCGTAGACATAAAAATACAATATATTATAGGCCTACATTATTTTCGTCATGGCGCATCGCTTTCGATACTTCGACACCATATCGCGTTCATGTCCCGCTTGTGAACGTCGTCGTCCGCCCGATCGGTGCACAAATCGAAGGCGAGACGTTCCCTAGCTCTCTCCGCAAAACGCCGCTCGTTTTTCGACAAGCGATCGGCCACGAGAACGTTTCCGAGGTCCAATTGTTCGGTGACCGACTCGAGACGAACGCCGACGGCGTGAGACGTACGTGAAAATCTTTTTCACGTTCACTAATGGACAAACGTCTGCAAACGCATGCGCAGGAATTGAGGAATGGGACACGGAAGAGCACCGATCGAATCTCCGCAGCGTCCTCGCAGTTTCCGCGATCGAATTCGCGCCTTTCGTCCACTCGTTCAAGTCGTCGCCTTCCTCTCCCTATTCCTCCTCTGCATCCTCAGCGCCTTCATCGTTCCCATCGTCCCCGACTACCTTCGCGTCAACGACACCGAAATTGAAATCGGCGCCTTACTCGCCGCTAATTCGATCGTGGCGATCTTCGCAAATCCCGTCGCGGCGTTCGTCACCGATCGCTACGGCTACCAAAACCCCGTCGTAGGCGGTCTCCTTCTCTACGCGGCCGCCGCCTTCGTATCGGCCTTCGCAAAAGAAATAGCCTCGCACGACCTAACAAAGACGTACGTCGTTCTGTTCGTCGCGCGCGGCATTCAGGGCCTCGGCGACGCCTTCGCGGTCGTCGCCAGTCTCGCGATGGTCGCCATATGGTACACGGGCGACGACGAGCGCGCTAAAGCGATGGGCAACACCTTCGCCGCCGCCGGCATCGGTCTCGTCGTCGGGTACCCTTTTGGGGGCGCCTTTTCGGCGGTACCGGGCGGAATCGACGCCGGCTGGAAATGGCCGTTTATCATAACGGGTCTCATTTCGCTGGCGGCGGCTCTCATTGCATTGCTAATGGGATCGTCCCCACCCGGGGGTGGTGGGGAGAGAACGAGTAATGGGTCCGCTGGACCGTCGATGTTTCGTCTGCTCTGCGATCCCTACGTCGCCGTCTGCTGCCTCTCCCTCATATCGACCTATTCGTCGTTGGCCTTCATGGAGCCCCTGCTTCCCGTGTGGATGAAAGCGAAGTTTCACGAACCGACTCCGACGACGTATTCCGTCGGATTGATTCTGCTCGCGCTTACCATCGCCTACACAATTGGATCGTTGGTTTATGGACGAATTCCTGGTGAACGCTCTTACTGGCTCAACGCACTCGTCTCCCAGATCGTCGTCGCCGCGTGTCTAGCGCTGCTTCCTCTCGTTGCCATTCCGAGTTCTCGCAATCTTTTCTACGCGATTATTCCCTTGTTTTTCATGGGTTTATGCTACGGTGTAGTCGATTTGGTTGTGAGTCTTGTTCTCGGGGTGGTTGTCGAGAAGCGCTATGCGTATACGAGCTACGGTGGCGTGTATGCACTCGTCAGCACGTCGTTCACGATCAGTTTTGTTGTCAGTCCTATTTGCGGTGCAACGGTCGCTAAGTATGTCCATTTTAATTGGGCGGCGTGGGGATTAGCCATTTTCATTTTCGCGACGTCGTTTTTTCTCGTCTTTCTGAGAGATATGAAGGGCGGAGCAGAAGAGGGAGCGTCGTCGAAGGCGGCAGTAGAGCCGACAGAGAAAACGAAGCTTCTCTCCGGCAGTGCAGAATCTTCTGCTTAGAATAAGGCCATCCCATTAGCCTTTTTGTGAATGGCGTCTAACAGTGAAGGTTGTGGGATGACACTGACGTTAGCACGGTTCTCTAGCCTACATGAGCACCCAAACGAAGATCTTTGTCGTTCGTAAACCGTGAAGGTTGTGTGACAGTGACGTTAGCAAGGTCATGCATATATATAAGCTTGCATGACGAGCACACGAAAGAAGATGCGTGGTTTCTACAGCGTCATCAAGTGACGTGTTGCATTCGTTCAATGAATTAAGCACGTACACAAATTGTCGAGCATTTTGAGCGACTTCTATCCGGTTGAGAAACCGAGGATCAATTCATGCAGGGTCTCCTTCCGCGTCGTCGCTTCTACCCAGCCCCAGCCAACTCCTTCTCGATCTATCAGTCTTTTACTTCTCGTGACCTATTTGCTAGGTAATTTGTTGCTACAGATACTCGTGTAGAAACTGGTGATTTCAGCCTAGCAAGGACTAAGTCTCACTTGGCTGCATATACGTTTAGCGCGAAACCATTTGATCGAGGGCCAGGCTGAATTGGCCAGTTACTGGTAGTAACGTTGAGATAGTCTACTGGAATTCTTTCCCCAGATCGGCTAAAATTTCTTAGTTAGACTGAAGTCGAAACCGCGCATACGTCCGCGCTAGCTATCCGCTGTCGATCGTGTTACGTACTGAGACATGTATTCGAAGCAAGGTAAATTGTAGCCAGCAAACTCTCCTCAAATATCGTGTAAAAGGGCAAAGAGGAGAAGGCATGCAGCACGAAACATGGCCTCGATACGGACTTTATAATTCGAGTATAGAGCGTACGTGTCAGCTAGCAGATCGATACTGAAAGCTTGCTGAAAGTTCCGCAGGGAAACTCCCGACCTTTAAATTCCCCGGTGACGCGATTCTTGACCTTTGTATAGCCTCTCCCCCACTCTAATTTCGACCTCTCAACGTTCCCTAAACTTAATCGTAGCGCCTTAGCTGCATGTAACGCAGACTTGTGCCGCTAATAAATGACCAGTGATCAAACGGTCAAAGTAAAACGGAACTGAAAGGACAAATCATCTGTGCATGGGAACTCCCTTTGGAAACTTCCCTTTGCTCACGTACGTACTTAGATCATGTTAGATGTCGTGCTCTTGCGTCACTTGCTCATTCGACTGCTGTTTCGATCAGCTAGCGGTTATGAGTCGAATTGCGTCAGTACTGAGCTTCGTTTGCTTGCTATATTGGCTATTTCGACCAACTGTATCCATTACAATGAGACTTTGAGTTTTGATGCGTTCAAAAACTGCACATGCGCCATAGCAGTAACGTAATATACCTATAATAACAATCCGGGTGGCGTGAAAATCGCTTACCTGTCTCCCACGTGGATATAGAGGAAACAGTTCTTCGCTCAAACGAAGTCCGCCGGCTCGCGCTTTCCGAGTCTCTGACAAATAATGACCTCCGACTTCGATTTCGTATTCAAGTTAGCCGAACTGTCGGAGAACGATTGCAATGACATCGTCCGATCGAGTCTTAGAGGAACGATCCGACTCGGCGAAACAGGTGAGGTGCCCCTAGCTTACTCGATCGATCCTCTCGCATCCTAGCTGACCGTCCCAAACCACTCCTAGTATCTGATTTCGTGAAGAAACTCGGCCAGACGTACGACAAGTTCAGCAACGATCTAAAACATTTAGTGAGAGGCTTCAAAAAAACGCGCAGCAGTGACGATTCCAAAAAGGAACGGTTCGTTATATACTGTATAGCGCTTCGCGACGCGACGAGCCTTTTACGCAATCGCATTAATTTTCGTGGCATTATAGATTTTCCTGGAAAGGTCACCTATATCGATTCTGGGAAGTTCTTCTCGCTGAAGTGGGCGAGGAAGCTAACGTGGGCCCACGTTTACTTTACATGTTACCGTCGGTATGCTGTGCATGCACTTCCGTAGGATTTCTCTCGTCTGGCTTCGAAATTTGATCAGACCATCGTTCAGCCTCTGGCCGATGCGTGCACAAGCAAAAAGCATCTCTACAAAAAGGCAGTTTTATATATAGAAACAACCGAATCGAATTATAGCATGTCGAAGTGATTCCTTCCAGGTCATTTACTATAGGGAACAGATGGAAGACAACATCCGAAAGTCATGCGAAACCGTTGCCAAGACGCAGAAGGAGCGGGACGACGAGTGGGCAAAGAAATCGTCAAAGGTTCTTATCTAGGAAATAGAGTTGTGTGCGTGATCGATCTCCCTCGTATAGCAAGATAGTCTCAGTAAACGCTATCATCGCACTCACAACGATTACCTTCTCGCCCTTTGGGGCTCTAACGCGCTCATTTCCAATCACTACCAAAGCGAATTGCCAGATTTTCTAAGGGTATAAACGCTATTTAATTAGTTATTAATTATTCGCTACTACGTGTAGGATATAATGGATATTCGTCTTGATATGGCTCAGTTTGTTAAAGCGAAATGCGATGGCATGCTTAGCTTGACGAGAAACACGGTATGACGTGAAAAAGAATATGGTATGTCCAATCGTTTGTCTTAATGAAGTGGTCTGCAATTTTTGAGCGTCTTGGCCCCGTTTCGGAAACGTGTAAAAAATTGAATTTGGCCAGCGAAGGTAACGCGTTTATGGAATCAGCACCCGTACGGCAACTCCAACCAATGCTGACATTGCCATTGAATGTGTATCAACAGCCGAAATCAGCCGGAAGTGTAACGAAAAAAAAATTAAAAGCTTCTAATGAAATAGTGTTATCGTCTCAAGGATTATTTTTATGGAGAAGAACTCGCTGACGATCCGAGTTTGGATAGAAACGTGCATATCGCTTCACAGCAGGTTAACATAGAGTTCCGATATGAAATATCTCGGCTAGTTTTTTATCCAGTCAATGACGCTAACGGCTACGCTGAAAGAGAAAGAAACGGAGCTGGAATCAGCGATGGACGTGCAAAGATGGTGATTTCAACACCACTTAATTTCTCTAAGCACATATAGATTCAACATCGTTAGTTACGCTAAGCAACACAGTCAGCTGCAGCCTAGCGGTCCCCTCGAGGAACAAGTGATGGAAATCAAACAGCAAATACGTCTCGCTCGAAGCCAATTCGTAGTCAACGGAGAAAAGGTAACAGCTAATAAATAATTAATGACGTAGTCAATTTGGCGTTTATAGTTGAAGAAACTTCGTAAAGCGCAGTTTTGCAGCGGCCGAACGTCATTGGTCTCATCTCACACGTTCGAACAGCACAACTATAGGAAAATGACGAATTGCGCTCACTGTGGAAGCCTTCTCAAGGGTTAAACGAAAATAAATCCTAATATTTAAAATTACCAATATTATTTCAGGACTCTTTCACCAAGGATTCCGATGCAAAGCGTGCAAAATTAACGTTCACGATAAATGCAGAAGCAAAGTGGAAGGATGCAAACAGGCATAGATGGTTCTAATATCATTTAAATTTTTATGCTTAATTCTTAGGTGGCCCTAACTGAAAACGATTCCTATATGCCGACAGTCGAAGGCAAGTCTAAAAATACCTAAATATTCAAAGCACTTATCGCTAATACAAGGCGTCGAAACGGATACGAATTCGACAGTCGACAAATCAAACGAAACCGACGAGTTCGAGTATTCGTACGTGGACGTGACGCGAAAATTGGGTCCCATGCTAATTGCACGAGAAAAGTCGAAACTCCCATCGGAACAAGCGCTTGGCGAGGGGACTTTTACTTTTAAGAAACCCCTTTTAGGTCGGATTACGTAAATCTATAGATCAATCCATGCACCCCCTTTTATATCGAGCTCTTGTAGAGAGACGCAACAGTGACCCGTTCGAAGACGGAGACGTTTTGTACGATAACGCCGTGCCTGACGAAAATCCAAAGCGCGGGAGAAGGAGGTCAGGTACTGAAGGTATAGATTCGTATTAGGAAAGTTGCGGCACTTCTTCGATGACTCACGACAATTCAGGATCACTATCACTGAGCGTATTGGCAAGGCCGAAGCCTCCTATATCTCCCAAGCCTACCGTAGGCGTTGCAGCGCCACCGCCACGACGTATAAATATATTTAAAATTATTCTATTTGTGGCTTTTAATCCTTTTGCGCAGACGGAAGTGACGTATGTTTTATCAACTTTTTTCACCCCGGCGATACTTTATCTTCTAGGAAGACAGCGATAAAGAACCTGAATCCATGTCCGTCAAGTAAGTGTAACCAGCGAAAAAATCCGACAAGTAGAGTCATGCCCCCGTCTTAGAGAAAAATTGCTTACATTGGAAAAAGCGATGTCCTCGCGTTGATGTCAAAGTGTAATTTATCCCCTGGCAGCTGTGAGAACAACTGACATCTAATTTAAACCACTAGCGCAGTTATTTATAAAGCGCCACTCGTAGCGCTATTCACATACAGTATTAGAGCTTCGAACGAGCTATATAGCACGCTTAGATACGTGCCAGCATGATGGGCATCCCGCCTATGATCTCGGACAATCCGTTCCAACATCAGTACTTAATTAAATAATTGGCACACATACATGTATGGGCTGAGGAAGAAGGCTTTCTCCTTAGCCTTAATGCCTTTGCTAGCCGGCATGCTAGATTGGCTTGCGTGTGTTCATAGCTACGCACGACGAAATAAGAAAGCTCGACCGCGCTCAGCGGAGAGACCTGCATGGGGGCCCCCGTCTTTCGATCCCGTCGTGCAGTTTCTAACCTTACTCGTGACCACGAGTTTCTATGTGCGAATGGTCGCTGCATTGCTCAGGTGGATCGCTGCAACGGATACGACGACTGTTGGGACTACCGCGATTTCATGCAATGCGACAACGGAAAATGATTTAGTCGCAATTGGCGTTACGACGGCAACGACGATTGCGGCGACGATTCGGACGAGGAGAATTGCATGTGGGGCTCTTTTCGAAGAGAGTATACCGGATCGAACACTTCACACATGTTTTGACAGTCGAAAAGAGTTGTATTGCTCATGTGCATAGTACCTTTACACCTCGAATGAGATCGTTTCCTGCATTTTTCGTCGAAGCGATGCTGTGATCCGGGAAAAAGTGACGACCCGGATTCAGCAGCGGATTCTCTCTCGTCGATCATCCACTCGCCGACGAGCAATCTCGAGCTGTATGCATTCGCGCGTCGTCGCCTATCATTCACACCCAAGTTTACTACGAACCCACGGCATTTGTGTTCTTTTTTCGTCGCCGGGTTCCCCTTCGAGAGCATCCGCGCGATCGGCGCGGCAGCGGATTTCGCATTTCTCTTTCGAACGCGATTAGCCTTCGTCACGTCGTCGCTCGTACGGGTAGATACCCTCTGGTTCTCACTCTCATTCCTTTTCGTTTTCTCCTAAAAAAGACGTCTTAGTTAATTTCGCCACGGATTGTAGAGAAACAATCCGTGATTTCGCGTTCCGCTCGAGTCTCACCCTAACTGTCGGCAGCGCCGTATGTACGGCCTATGTACGGGGACTGCTTTTTCAACCCACTTCGTTTACCTTATTTTATTCAATATTGGGCTCCGATCGACACGGACCGACAGACGTCATGTGTCCGTCGTACGTTGGCGATTAAGCTTTCACTACTGGTATATGGTCTCCGCATATTGAAGTTACGTACTGTATGGTCGATGCAAGTACGCGGGTTGTGAATTAGTGTTTCTACTTTCCTCCCATTTGAATTGAGCTTCCACTTAACGTCTTCTTTTCTTGGCTGCTAGAAGCTTTTAATATTATGGCATATGTACATATGTACACAAGCCGGTAGTATTTGATCACTTCTTATGGCCATGATCCAGATCGTCAAGTGTCGCTGTGTGGCTGAGTGAACCCCGATCCGTTGCTCAAAAGGACAGTCAATCAGCTTTTGTGTTGAGTCAACGCTCTGAAAGCAACACCCGGTGCTGTAGAATTTTTCTTCCCGTAGGAATTTTATTTTATAGCTCGCCACTTATCTGATATGTTTAATTGACCAGTAACTGACAACGAATTCATCGGCGCGTTCTCGGTGTCGAGACCTACCATTCATTGTCTGTTGTCAGCTTTGGCGGAAGTGACCTACGTCTGTTTGATCGTCACCAACGACTTACGCTAAAATGGCTACTTTCAATTAACTCCAGACTACCATGCCGCGTCGCCTACAATTGGCAGCTTGTCCTAATTGAATTCTTAATGTCAGGGAAGAAAATACGGTTGCAGTGAGACGCTGTGAAACTCTTCAAGCGTCTCGCGAGAAAAAGAAAAATCGCCTAGACGAATTTCTTGACGTTTTAGCTAAGCATCAATCCGGAAACAGCTTCACATGACCGAACAGAATATCGGATCAGCCGGTAAATCAATAAGAACTTTATTTTTTGCTACGTAATAAATAGCGGTTAGGCGTTTGCATTGGCCTTTGGCGTCGAATGAAGTAGCTGTGAAAAAATTCTACAAGATCATTGCCAATCTGGAGCTTTTTCAACGCGAAGTTCTCGTTTGCAGTCGACTGCATCACCCCAACCAACATCATGACCATTTGCGGAGCGGTGATGGAAAAGGACGCCGCCTTCCAAATGGTCATGGATTTGCTCGAGGGATCGGTGAGCGAAGTCATGAACGCCGCTCACGCGGCGTCTTCTTCTTCGTCGTCTTCATCGTTAGGTTTACGTTCCTAGCCCTCGTCAACGCGCTCGGCCTGTTCGGCACGTCCGTCGCCGTGATGGCGCTAGTGGATCACAGGATCTACGACGACAAACTATTTAGCTTTTGCCGTGCCTACGCTACTCGTCATTGTAGTACGGTACTGACGTCACGAGATCCGCGTTTCGGGAAACGTACGCTTACTTTAGATCGGTATGCTCGCGTGCGTGCTGACTTTGTGCGCGAAAGTGACGATAAACTTAGGCGCAAAGACAAAGGCAAGTCGCGACGGCACATAGAGAAATAGCAATCTAAAAAAATAGATATAGCTGCGCAATGCCGTTGGCGTGTGTTGGGCTATTAATAGTGGATTTGCCTTCGCCGCTTGCATTATATGGGTGCATCTGTTTTTGGATTCAACTGACTCTTCTACGGCTTTTGCGATCCTTGTCTATACGGCTTGGCTCTGCAACTTGGGTCTGTGCATTTGTTCGATAGTACTCACGCGGTGTTGTGTCATTGGACGAGATACATGCATTGCGTGCAGCTGCTGCTCATGCAATCTGCTGTTTTTAGGAGTCTCTTATAGGATCTGTAAACCGGAAAACCGCAGGAAAACGAATCAATGATTATAGCGTGCGTTCTTCGTGAGTCACGGCGGATCTTCCGCGTCTTTTTCTCGGTCTCGCCGTATAATCGTCATGCTGCGTTGTCTTGCATTGTCGAGAGACTTCGCGCGCCGGGACAGTGCATTTCTCGACGTCATCATTGCGACGGTAAGTTTGACTGCGACGACGGCTCAGACGAAACGTTCGGCTGTAAGCGACGAAGAAAACAGTCCGTCTGCTCTTCTTCCAAATACGAATGCGCAAATGGATGATGCATTCCGTCCGAGCACGTGTGTAACGGCGACAACGACTGTTTAGACTTTTCTGACGAATTGGCATGCCCGGCGACGACAACGACAGCGGTTGCGAAGAAAAAGAAGTCGCCGCCGCCGCCGCCGCCGCCGCCGCCGCCGCCGCCGCCGCCTCAATCAATCCATGTTCTATAAAAGAATGTATGGCCAGATACAGAGTCCTCCGTGCATGCTAGCTGACGTATCTGAGCCTCTGAGAGGCTCCGAAACCCTAGAAAATTGCATGCCAGAACTCTCGATCAAATTAACTAGACAGATTTCGGACTTCGACCTCTCTGTTTCCTTTCTTGCAACTTTGCCGGCAATACTGCCGGCATGCTAGATTGGCTTGCGTGTGTTCATAGCTACGCACGACGAAATAAGAAAGCTCGACCGCGCTCGATCAGCGGAGAGACCTGCATGGGGGCCCACGTCTTTCGATCCCGTCGTGCAGTTTCTAACTTTACTCGTGACCACGAGTTTCTATGAGCGAATGGTCGCTGCATTGGTGAGGTGGATCGCTGCAACGGACACGACGACTGTTGGGATTACCGCGGTCACGAGCTGCGTCCTGGACCACGGAAAATGCATTAGTCGCAATTGGCGTTGCGACGGCAACGACGATTGCGGCGACTATTCGGACGAGGAGAATTGCATGTGGGGCTTGTTTCGAAGAGAGTACCGGATCATGCAAGCACTTCGCACATTGTTCGTCATCGTAGTAGGTTTTGGCACTCGAAAAGAGTTGTATTGCTCATGTGTAAAGGAATTAGGAGTAGCTTTCCACCTCGAATGAGATCGTTTCCTGCATTTTTCGTCGAAGCGATGTTCTGTGATCCGGGAACAAGCGACCCGGATTCGCCAGCGGATTGTCTTCGATCATAGATGCTTCGATCATCCACTCGCCGACGAGCAATCTCGAGCTGAACGCATTCGCGCGTCGTCGCCTATCATTCACACCCAAGTTTACTACGAACCCACGGCATTTGTGTTCTTTTTTCGTCGCCGGGTTCCCCGGCCCCTTCGAGAGCATCCGCACGATCGGCAGCGGATTTCGCATTTCTCTTCCGACCGCGATTAGCCTTCGTCACGTTCGTCGCTCGTACGGGTAGATACTCCCTGTTTCTCACTCTCATTCCTTTCGTTTTCCCCTAAAAAAAAGACGTCTCTTAGTTAATTGGTCTGTAGGCACGCACGAAGCGTTTCGCGTTCCGCCCGAGTCTCACCCTAGCTGTCGGCAGCGCCGCATGTACGGCCTATGTACGGGGACTGCTTTTTCAACCCACTTCGTTTACCTTATTTTATTCAATTTTGGGCTCCGATCGACACGGACCGACAGACGTCATGTGTCCGTCGAACGTTGGGGATTAAGCTTTCACTACTGGTATAAGGTCTACGCATATTGAAATTACGTGCTGTATGGTCGATGCAAGTACACGGGTTGTGAATTTGTGTCTCTACTTCCCTCCCATTTGAATTGAGCGTCCACTTAGCGTCTTCTTTTCTTGGCTGCAAGAAGCTTTCATGGCATATGTACATATGTACGAGCCTGAAGTATTTGATCGCTTCTTATGGCCATGATCCAGGTCGTCAAGTGTCACTCTGTGGCTGAGTGAACCCCGATCCGTTGCTCGAAAGGACAGTCAACAGGCAGCTGGCTTATGTGTTGAGTCAACGCTCTGAAAGCAACACCCGGTGCTGTAGAACTTTTCTTCCCGCAGGAATTTTATTTTAGCTCGCCAACTATCTGATATGTTTAATTGACCAGTAACTGACAACGAATACATCGGCGCGTTCTCGGTGTTGAGACCTACCATTCGTCGTCTGTTGTCAGCTTTGGCGGAAGTGGCCTACGTCTGATTGAACGTCACCAACGACTTAGGCTAAAATAGCTACTTTCAATTAACTCCAGACTACCATGCCGCGTCGCCTACAATTGGAAGCTTGTCCTAATTCTTGATTGGAAGTCGTAGCCCATAGTAGGTCGGTTTGGGATCATGAACCGGCTGCTGAACCGAAAAATATTGCGCAAGAAAAACGTCAGATTGGTGCAGTTATTGACCCAACCACGTGTACTCGCTCAAAACGTGAACGACTTCTAATTCCATTGGTGACCGCGCGGCTGGATATCCCAGCGACGTCAGCTGTAGATCCGTTATAGTCACAGTTCCGTCCATTTTCCCCTCGCGCTTACTTAAGAAGAAGCCTCAACGAACGACCCTGCACGTCGCCCAATGGCAGTGCACGCTCTAATAACCTGCCATTCCTGTGCGTTTTATTGTACTCTTGAAATGCATGCCTAGCTCAGAAATACGCGATTCTGACGAGACTACTACTATACCACAAAGCGTGATCCTGAACAAATGCAACTATATAGCAACGGCACAAGAAATATAACAGAAAAAGAAAAGAAACTCAATCCACGCACACTCGTCCTGTTCATTCGTCCTTATGCACCGGACATGCCTTCATTACTGCGTCGAACTTGTCCTTCAACTCCGCTGGAATTGGAAGCCCAAAAATAACATCGGCGCCGACTTCTTTTCTCATAAGGCACAAAGGGCACAAACCAGTTTCAGCGTAATACTTCTGAGCATCAAAGTGACTGCAAAAGTATGCAAGATGGTTCAAACCAAAAGCAGCGACAGCGGGGAATTTGGAGCAGTTGCAAATCTTTACCAGAGGCATAAGCGTCGTGTAAAGATAGAAGCTAGATCTTGTGCGTTTACAAAAGCCGTCTTCGTTGTCACTGTTTCCAAACAACTCACTGTTTCCAAACAACTCGGTAACAAGAGCATCTTTAGCTTTGACATCGTGAGGCCATATCGAATCCAGTTCGTCGTTTGCAATAAGGAGTCCGGCCAAATACAAAACGGCAAAACGCTGTCTCGAAGCTGGTGACGAAATATCGACAATGGCCTTGATGACCTTTCCCAGACACACTGCATGCGCCAAGTCGCGAATTTCGGCAATGTAAGAGAGGCATTCAACGGCGGCCCAGTAAAGATCACAAAGGTTCCAGTAAAGATCAATCGCATCTAAACCATGAAAAAACAGAGCTGGATCTGACTCCGGATTAATATTATTACAATAATAGGAGCATCTCAGAGCCACTTCCGCCAAATTGTCCACAGCGCAGGGGACTTTGACGAGAGAGCGAAACAGATTTGGCGACCCATAGCACAGCGAACTAAGACCACAAACAGTTGCATAACCTTCTCTGACAAAGACATCGAAACTGGACATATTACGTCGCACTGCTTCGATTTGACTATAGGTATCGACGAGATTGCTCAGATAAGCGCACAATTTATCGAGATAGCTTTTATCTATAGCCAAGTGTCGGCGACTGATTGACGGCAATTTTTCGAACAACTTTCTCAGAATGTTATACATATGGTGGTCATACTGGTAATTCGAGTCTTCCGGAAGACTGCAAATGACTGCCACAGCCAAATGCGAAAGAATAGGATCCGAGCAAATAAACCGTGCAAAATGATTAACCTTTGACAAAAGAGCTGGAAGAAAGCAGATTTTTTCGTCCTTCTTAGATTGTGGATAGTGCCGAAGCAGAGGAAAAGTGCTTGGATCTAGAAAGTGCTGAAAAGCCAATTCTAGCAGACGACAAGCACGGCGACTGAGAACAGGTGACGTACCAGTATCGTTCTTCGTCATTTGTCCGTCAACTTTGTGGAAGAAGTTAGCGATGACTTTTGCCACCTTAGAATCAGTCCGCATGCGAAGAAGTCCAGCAAAAATCATTGAACAAAGTTGGGGAGGAATCGCATCAAGATGTGAACATGTCAATTGCGCTAGTTCAACTGCTTCAGAAAAACATTCGAAATTTCCCAGAGCATCCTTGGTGCGAAAATCAGTAACATTGTGCCCAAGAGCGATTTCACAGTTCAATGCTCTTAGCTGTTGTTGAAATAGATCACAAGTCTTCACAAATTTCAGAGTAGCGGAATGTGCATAAACAAAAGTCCTCAGAAACTTCAGTTGACCGGCAATTGCGGCGGCGAAAACGTTGCAAACGTCAAAAATAGAAATAGTGCCCGAGGAGTCAAGGTGAGTAAGTGAAGAAGAACTGGTTAGAATTTCGTAAACAGCGTGATACACGCTTGCCTTTCCCAATTCCCTGTCATCGCACCAAGACACGTAAGATAGATCGACGCTTCCCAAATAACGAAGCTTGGAAAAAAACGCCGAGATCTTGGAAGACAACGCTGCAGTGAACTCCGATTCGGCCACAGAGAGAAACTTTAACGAATTTAGGCCGAGATGCTTGAGACCAACGCATGTGAGACAATCAGCCATTGAAAACACTTCGAAAAGGCTAACAGGAATTCCAGAGATGCAAAGATGCTCCAATAGAGGCAGATTCGAAACAAAAATTCGCAACTCTTCACGAGCAATCGACGTGAACCCAATGTCCAAATGCTTTAGACTTGCAAAATGCGGAAGCTCGAGTAATCCAATTTCGCCGACGACGTAACGGGCACAGAAGCTCGTCAAAGAATCCTTGCAGTTGCCCTTGACGATTTTCAAAAAAGGAGTCGACAAATCTGCCCAACACGGACTGAACGATATGTCGATGCCCGTCACGTCGATCAATTTCGCTATTTTTCCGACGACTGCTTCTGGGTCGATGTCGGCGAGGCAGTAGAGAGGCAAAGCCGTCAAACGAGAGCGATTTCGATCGAGTAGAATGTCAAGGACGTTCGCTGTCAGCCTTCCACGTCGAGCGAGTCCGTCGATTATGCGGTTGGCGATAGGCGAAGGCAAGCAGACTGAAGACGAGGGGTCGCCAAGAAGAATCTCGGCGACGGAGGGCAAGGGAAGAGCCGGTATATCACCCAGTGAAGACAAAGGCGGAACAAAAAACGTTTGGCACAGGCTTTCGACGGCCCAATCGGACAGCGTGTCGAGACGAACGTCCATGTCTAATCCGGGTTGGTGAGTTCCGAATCGATCACGTGACACGTGCTCTCTATCCTCTAGCTCTCTGACTATTCTGGCGAACACACCGAAACTGCTACCACCGGCAAGACGTCTCGCGCACTCCGATCTGCATTCGACAATTTGACGGACAACGTCGTCTCGTCGGAAAAGTCCTCACAGTCGTTGCGTCCGTCGCAAACTTGCTCTGACCGAATGCATCGTCCGTTTGCACATTCGTATTCGGAAGAAGAGCAGACGGACCGTTTTTTTTTGTCGCTTGCAGCCGAACGGTTCGTCTGAGCCGTCTCGTCGCAGTCGAACTTTCCGTCGCAATGATGACGTCGAGAAATGCACTGTCTGTCGTGGCATTGAAAATCGCGGTGACACGTGCACGTCGATAGACTTCGCGCGGAGCGAACGAGCAGTGACGACAAGAGGAGCAAGGTAAAGCCTTAATTAATGAAAGATTTTCGCGGGAAATAATTTGTCGACTGACACTATGAAATCTAGAAACAGGGCCGGGCCTGGTTTGTCTGGTAACATACGTGTACAGTCGCATTATCTCTTCGAATGGAGGCTGTCCTCTAAACGATCTACACGAATGTAGACTTTAGTCAATCATAGATATGGTTCTGAGATCCTAATTCGACTCTTACAAGTTGAAGGGTACATTTCTATACCAGATAGCAAGTTGCAGCAAGACTATTATACAGCGTGACCGAGGAAAAGATCCGGCGCAGCTCACGACGAACGCACGCTACGATCATTGATCCCTTTTCTGGCTGTTATTAACAGTCGAACAGCAGATTATGTAACCGGGACTGAGGTCTCCGCATTTAGAAGAAATGGTCGTAAGAGATCAATAGGCACACGTGTCTTCAGTCATGCACAACGTAAACCGACATTCTAGCTGTTCGTGCATTTATTGACGCACGCATGCATTATAAAACACTGCACAGCCCGAAATGCCCTTCCCTAGCTCTCCTCAATTCAGCTACGAAAGCAAACAGCACAATGCAATAAGACGTTCGTCTGTCCACGCACGTGGCGTCGCTGAAGTAGAGCCACGCTACGCGACCTGCTGCACATCATTCGGGACTTCGTCAGCAGCACGACGTTGAGGGTGCGCCTCGGAGGCACTCTCACCCTCGTTCGGCTGCCCCAAGTGGACCGAGGCAACCTCAGTGTACATTGGCGGCGCGCAATCGCCGGGCAGCAGCATCTCGGACGGTTGTAGAGAAACGGTTGTGGGCTCTCGTGGCGTGTAGGGCGGCGGTAAAACGCTGTAGGAATTACGGCGACAGAACAGGCGTCGTTTCTTAATTGTTCGAGCGCACATTGCGATCACAATGGCGAGCAGAATAATACCAAAGAAGCTTGCACTGCTTGCAATGGCAATGATAGTTGTAGTAGACAAACCTAGGAAAAATTGTGAATCTGTCTCTAATGACTATATAGATTAGGGCTAGAACGTGGGGTCGTCACAGAGAGGCGTTTCCTCTGCAAAAAGGTCATTTCTGTGTTAATTAAAGCATGCAGCTCTTGGCAATAGGTTTGAATTGAGAGAAAGGTCATCGACCGTAATTTCACAATTCAAACTTAAGCCAGATGGCCAGGTAGCGCGAAAATGGTATTATAGTTTATCTAATCTTGCCTGTGGCGCAGTTTCGCTCGTCCGAATAGTCGCCGCAATTGTCAAAGCCGTCGCAGCTGTAAGTCGAATCGATGCACCGTCCATTATCGCAACGAAACGAGTTGTCGTATTCGTCACACACTTGACATCTCACCTCGTCCGATCCGTCTGCGCAGTCGACAACGCCGTTGCAACGATCCGATCTCGACACGCATTCAGCGACGGCACATTGGAACTGATCCTCTTGGCACTCAAATACGGCACCGCAATCGTACTCGTCCGACTTGTCTCCGCAGTCATAATCGCCGTCACAGCGATCCGACTGCGAAACGCACTCTCCGTCATCGCACGTGAATTGACCGGAGTTGCACGTAGCCGGCATCTCGCACCCCTGCTCGTCCGACTCGTCCCGGCAGTCGTCGATGCCGTTGCAGCGTTCCTCGTTTGAAACGCATCGACCGTTACGGCACTGAAATTGATCTTCCAAGTAGCAAAGACTGGACTTTGGCTCCGGTGTCCCTTCACATCCCCACTCGTCGGACCCGTCGCTGCAGCTCTCGTTACCGTTGCAACGATCGTACATGCTGACACAACTCCCATTGGCGCATCGAAAGTTGTAGTAGTCGTCGTCGTAGGCGTAGTCGTCGTAGTAGTACCAGTAGTCGTAGCACTGACAGTTTTCATCCGAGTGATCGCCGCAGTCGTTTTCGCCGTCACAACGCCAACTCTTGTCGATGCATTGACCGTTCGTGCAACGAAACTGACCGAGGCACGCGGCCACGGTCGGCGCCCCAGTAGGCGGAGAACGGGCTGTCGGCGCAGTTTTACTCGCAAGTTTTGCGCGCGCCGTAGTCGAACCCGTGGTAAGTTTCCCGCGCGGAGGAGTCCGCGGGGCATGCGTCGTTGCGCCCCTGGTCTCGCATCGTCGCTCGTCCGAGAAATCCCCGCAATCGTCCGCGCCATCGCAGCGTTTCTCCTTTCCAACGCATCTACCGTTCGCACACGAAAAGCGAGACGGCTCGCAGGCCTCCGTCGTGCCAGGAGTCGGCGAAACGGCGTCGATTCGCCTCTCGTTCGTCGTCGAGCAATTGCGCTCGTCCGAAAGATCGCCGCAGTCGTCGAACTCGTCGCAAATCGACGCCGGATCGACGCAGCGTCCGTTCTCACAGCGAAAATCGGCTTCGCGACACGACGTCGTCGTTTCGACGAAGACGACGAGAAAAACGAGAACTATAGCGAAGAGAAAAGAATCAAACAAGGAAAGCCTTTCAAGTGCGCGTTCTCGAGGAACGCGGAAAGAAGGAGCTATAGAAAAACCCAGAGTCGATCGCGCTAACGCAGGGATCATTGAACGATCTATAAGAGCGTTGCGACGGGACGAGAGGTCCATACGTATGTAGGAAGTGTCTATAAAATTCTTCTCGCTGGGTCTCAGGTACTATAGAGTAGCTAGGTGTTGAGACCGCGCACTCAGCTTCTCCCTGTCTTACCTGTATACTTCGGTGATATCGTCATCGACGTGTCGAATGCCTTTGGTAA
>NC_089183.1:2318171-2365171 GCF_947507565.1 Oscarella lobularis
CGACTTTATGACGTTAAATGTCATTTTTATGTCAGAATCATGTGTCTTTTATTACCTGAAGAGTACAGTGGAGCCTCTTGAGAAAGCGGGCGAACTTAGTTATTTAATTAAATAAATTTCCGTAGTGGCCAACCTAATCTATTTTCTTCTCGAATTCAGGCCACGTACCTCTTTATTGCGGTTGGAAACGTCTGGTCAAAGTATGGCTGCAATAAGCAGGTTCCACTGTACAAATTTGATTCTGAGCTGTTGCAGGTACGGATTTTTTATCTGTGATATCTCATCACAACGAACGCTAAACTACTGGAGAGTATCATGCATGTTTTTCGCGGAGGTGCGGTGTTATTCGCTTTATTGCATGTCGTACCACAGTTGTTTTCGTCTGACTGGTCTTGGCAGTCGTAATCACCGTCGCAGCGGTAACTTTGATGAATACAACTTCCGTCCTCGCACTTCCATGCCTGGCTGCTAGTGTTCCCATCACAGCATAGTTCATCTGATAAATCGCCACAGTCGTTGTCACCATTGCAAAGGAAGCTTTGACGAATACAACGGCCGTTATTCTTACACCAATATCTTGACGTATCTTGCTGGCAGTGGCTAAAACAGTTTCGTTCATCTGATAAATCGACACAGTCGTTGTCACCGTCACAGCGGTATCTTTGATGGATACAACTTCCGTCATCGCACTTCCAAAACCTGCCGATATTGTTCCCATCACAGCATAGTTCATCTGAAAAATCGCCACAGTCGTTGCGACCGTCGCAGCGAGAAGATAGATGAATACAACGGTCGTCATTTTTGCACCAAAACCGTGACGGATCTTGGCGGCAGTAGCTAGAACAGTTACGTTCATCTGATAAATCGCCACAGTCGTTGCGACCGTCGCAGCGAGAAGATAGACGAATACAACGGTCAATATTCTTGCACCAAAACAGTTGCGGATCTTGGCGGCAGTAGCTAGAATTGCACCAAAACAGTTGCGGATATTGGCGGCAGTAGCTAGAACAGTTACGTTCATCTGAAAAATTGCCACAGTCGTTGCGACCGTCGCAGCGATAAGTTCGATGAATACAAAGGTCGTCATTTTTGCACCAAAACAGTGACGGATCTTGGCGGCAGGAGCTAGAACAGTTACGTTCATCTGAAAAATCGCCACAGTCGTTGCGACCGTTGCAGCGATAAATTCTATGAATACAAAGGTCGTCATTTTTGCACCAAAACAGTGACGGATCTTGGCGGCAGGAGCTAGAACAGTTACGTTCATCTGAAAAATCGCCACAGTCGTTGCGACCGTTGCAGCGAGCAGATAGACGAATACAACGGTCGTCATTTTTGCACCAAAACCGTGACGGATCTTGGCGGGAGTAGCTAGAACAGTTACGTTCATCTGATAAATCGCCACAGTCGTTGCGACCGTCGCAGCGAGAAGATAGACGAATACAACGGTCAATATTCTTGCACCAAAACAGTTGCGGATCTTGGCGGCAGTAGCTAGAATTGCACCAAAACCGTGACTGATCTTGGCGGCAGTAGCTAGAACAGTTACGTTCATCTGAAAAATCGCCACAGTCGTTGTCACCGTCACAGTACCATCGTGAAGGAATGCATCTTCCATTTTCGCACTGGAATTCGTGGGAAGAGATGCAGCTGGAACGTTTCCTCCGTTGTTCGCAACCAATGTTTTCGTCTGAGCCATCGCCGCAGTCAACATGTCCGTCGCAACGATGACGTCGAGAAATGCACTAGCTGTCCGTTGAGACATTGAAAATCACCGCGATGCGGGCATGTGGATATGCGCCGTTTGGCGGATTCAAGTTGCACTGCGCGTATCAGCAGAGAGAAAGCGAGCAATGTAAGACCTACGAAAAAGAAAGTAGCTAAAGTTTTTTATTTTATTTAGGACACTGACATTTTGTATAGAGCCCATAACTCTGTATAAGCACTCTGCATGCTGAAACTTAGTCAACTAAGTGAACTAACGAAAGAAATACGCTGTGGGCACTGCCGCAGATACTGCACTTCTGTTTCAGTCATGTGACGTCGACGGATGCATCGACGTGCTATATTTAGTTGCTGACGTAGAAATGCGGAACTTCGCTTCGATCGGCCGTTTTCTCAGACAACGCTGGGCTAGCTGCTAGCGTGCGAGCCATTCACACACGGCAAGTGAAGCTCTTGGAGCGTATGTATAGGCACTGAGCTGAAGTACGTGGGTCTTCGCGGAGCCGAAACGTGCACTGCGTGGCGCATCTAGTATCGCAATCTAATATACACCTGCGTGCTTCTTGTTCATGGTCAGTTACACCATAGATATGGTTACACGGCGAGGCGGACGCGCAGGGTGTACGGCAAGACGTAACAAAAGCAGAGATAGAAAAAAGAGTCAGGAATTTGCATGAGAACGTACGCTAGCTTAGAAAAACATCCTTTATTCCTGTACGTACATACTGATGATACAGTGAGACCGCGTCGTCAGACGAGTCATCAGGCAACGTGGCCGCGGGTCTGCAGCAGTTAATTAAGAGCCCGGTTGCCTCGAGCATCATCAGATTGTAATAGCGCCGCGGCTTCGGATTTCTCCCTTTTATTCAGGCCTTGCACAGACACGCGTTTAGCTCAACGACTCAAGTACAACTGTCTCAATTACCTAACTACCAATCAAATGTCTCGCTACCTCTACCTGATTAGACTAATTAGCTACTGCCCCCCCCCCCCCCCCACTGATTTAAATTAATTTATAAATTTAGCGTAGGATTTTGGTTGGATTTGGAGCTCAGTGGACGTGTAGGCTGAGTTTAGTTAGCATCACGCTGCCATGGCAACAATCAACCAGCATCAAGCGTTTCTTTTTGAACTTATTAACAACGACTTCATCCTCAGTGGTGATTTATTTTGGATCGATGTACAAAATAAAGTAATTATTTAAGACTAACTTTACTTAAATAAATAATTTTTTAGTGCTGGACGGCCATTGTTTTTGATGTGACCCAATATATATATATATCGCTGAGGCGAGGTCCTATATGATTTGTCGATTGTCGAAAGGAGAATTCAAAGAGAAATCGCTTTGTCTTCTGAGTCCGTTTACTTATTATTACACATTGAAAATCGCAAAGTGTGGCCGGTTTGTCATTGTGATATAGTGATCCCCGTGTCTTTGATTATTTACTGTAGATGGATAGCTTGTTTCCTATGCTGCGTCTCATTGCGTACAAAATGAAGATGAGACGACAGATGTACTTGTCTATCATGCATGAGAACGGTTTCGAAATTCTTCATCTCGGTATTAATTAATTAATTAATTAATGAAGCGCCGCAAGGTAATTAAAAGAAATAACTGACTATTTATTGATATCAATATTTCAGAGCCACTTGTGCTGAAACCACGTGAGCTGAAGACAAGCGTCGTTGAAAAGATCAGATCGCTCAAATGATGTCTAAGCCGTTAAAGTATTCTGCTTTTTACTTAATGATTTACCTTTGTGCGGACGTGAAATGAATCAAGAAAGGGCAGACGCCAGACGGTCAACGTCATTTTTGAATAAGAAAGATCATGATTTGATAAAATGCCTATTTTTGTCTATGAGGATTTTTTAGGCGACAACTAAATTAATCAGCGTTCGAATGAAATTTTCCGACTTAGGTTTCTGATAATTGCGAATAATTGCCGTCGAGGTCGGATGCATTTCACGCTCATCAAAGCGTGCTCAGCGCGGCCTCGCGAACCCTTACATGTATCCCTGAGGCCAAATTTTCAGAAGGGAAGACAAACTGGTGTAGGCCTATCGCCACGGATACTAGTATCCGTGCTATAACTAGCTATAGCCCGTAGCTCAAAAGCCCGGATTTCGTCTCCTCGCATTCGGATCGATTCGACGTTCTCGCACGCTTTTTGAGTTCTTATTCGCCCCTGGAATTAGCCGAAGCGCCTTCTGAACATAGGCAACGCCGTCCGAACTCCAAATTGCGCGAGCTTCAGTAAGTTTTGGGGGTATATAATTGGGACCCCAGGCCCACTCTCGTTTTCCGCGCAACGGACTCGGGCAAAGACGAAAGCGATTATCAGCCACGTTTTTGAATGTCTAGAAAAGCTCATATTCGCCGCCTCCACCTGCGTTCTTGCAAAAAACGAGTTCGATATCTTGGAACTCTCGATAAGCTAGGATACCTACCGCCTATTTTTCTCCTTTCCTTTCTTCACGAACGCGTGACGCTGTCACGAGTATCAGCTACAGTATTTCTACATATATATCTCCAATCCATGAAGTCTCTCTAACCTCGAATGTTCATCGAAGCCACGATAAGCCATCTCTATATCTGTGTCTTCATGCACTAAGTCCTATTTTTTTTCTGCTGGAGTGCCGCGCTTTTTGTGAAGAATACTTAGAATACCACACGGAATACTTAGAATACACAGACGGCGCGAATTCTTACGCAAAAACAATTTCAAAGACAGACAAAGAAGTCAGAGTCCTCGGGTCCATCATATCGTTTCTCAGTTCATCCGCAGAGACGAAAGTGGCAAGTACTTCGCCGGGAGCGGCGCATTGTACGTGTGTAGCTTCCACCACAGCAATCTTCGCATTTGAGGATTGAGCCTTTATAGGCAGACTTTGTAGCTATCATTGCAGCACAGAGCTCGCACTCCTGCGCGGCACGCGCAAATTACCTGAAATAAAGCGTATTTGCGCGCAGTCGATCGGCTGCAGCAGTAGTAGGGCGCAGTGGGAATGGAGCACGTAGGTGTTATATATTATTCGGCGCAATTTTCCTCCGGAAACGCACGGACGTTTTGCGCTCTTATCATCTTCAACTACGATATGTTCCCACTCTCTCTCTCTCTCATGCATGCACCACTTAGAAAGTGATAATCCAAGAGCATTAAGATCACCGGCCAGCCTGACACTCGTGCTGGTACATGAGCACAGAAAAAGGACGTACGTGCTCTGCATCCACACGAGCCATCAATTGAATACTTATACGTGTTTCGCGATACACCGTTATGGGTATGGCTACCGTCAGCCTGGTTATATCCGCCTCGTCCCGTGATCGAAACCGGCTACCGTCAGCTGCGTAGTCGCGTCGGTGATTGATGAAACGGAAGAGTCACCTTTCCTCTCCTGCGTTTGACGCAATAGAAAAGGATGTCGAGATTCGAAGACACCAGCTGGCTCTAGTCCGACTCGACTTTAGACAACCTCGCTAAAATAGGGATTGAGCCATGCACAAAGTCTCTCCACCAAGTCGTATTTTTTTTAATTAAAACGATGCCGAAACGCGGAGGGGGAGTTTCTCTTCCTATACGCTCTCGGCTCTCGGAGACCGACAAATTCACATGCGAAGATTTTCATTTCAACGACAACAACGACAACAACGACATGCAACAAGGGCAACGACAACGACAAAGACGTCACATGAATGCACGTGTGACGTAGAAGTCAGAGTCCTCGGGCCATCATCACATTCCTACGCAGTAGCAAGTCACTGGTTGATCGTTGGCGGGACTGGTACAATGTCCGAATTTTCCGATTTTTCCACCACAGCAATCGCTGCATGACGGCATTTTGAGTGAATCGCAGCCAGATTTGCAGCAACGATCTCCTGAAGGAGTGCAGCGCAAACTTTGATCGGTCTGATTGTCTTTGACGAAGTTGGCGCCGAGGCAAAGGGCAGCAAGAGAGACGACGTGAATGAACTTGTACATATATGATCGGTTCGTCGCGACAGTGGAATGAGGAGAGCGCTACTCGCGTTGCTTATGTGCCACGGCGAGTTTCCGCCTCAAAAGAGATCTCTAATGTTGTTAGCACTTCTGTGACGCTCGTCTCTTCTCACTGATCTGTTTGACGCCGGGCGAATCATTCTCGGCGAAAGAGCCAGCGCCACGCGCTGACACTCGTGCATTTTGCTTTATTGATCGACGCACACACGCAATACTAATATACATAAAACACTCTAGAACACAGCACAGCCCGAAATGCCCTCCCGTAGCTCTCCTCAATTCAGCTACGAAAGCAAACAGCACAACGTCATAAGACGTGTGTTGTCTGTCCATGCTGTAGTCACGCTACGCGACCTGCGGCACATCATTCTGGACGTCGTCAGCAGCACGACGTTGAGGATGCACCTCTGCGGCACTCTCACCCTCGATCGGCTGCCCCAAGTGGACCGAGGCAACCTTAGACAGCTCGGGTGTACATTGGCGGCACGCAATCGCCGGGCAGCGGCATCTTGGACGGTTGTGGGCTCTCGCGGCGTGCATGGCGGCGGTAAAACGCTGTAGGAATTACGACGACAGAACAGAGGCGTCGTTTCTTTGTTCGAGCGCACATTGCAATCACAATGGCGAGCAGAATAATACCAAAGGAACTTGCACTGCTCGCAGTGGCAATGATTGGTGTAGTAGACAAACCTAGGGAAAATGGGTAATCTGTCCCTAATGACTATATAGATTAGGGCTAGAACGTGGGGTCGTCACAGAGAGGCGTTTCCTCTGCAAAACTGTCATTTCTGGGTTAATTAAAGCATGCAGCTCTTTGCGTTAGGTTTAAATTGAGAGAACGGACATCGACCGTATAATTTCGCAATTCAAACTTAAGCCAGATGACCAGGTAGCGCGAAAATGGTATTATAGTTTATCTAATCTTGCCTGTGGCGCAGTTTCGCTCGTCCGAATAGTCGCCGCAATTGTCAAAGCCGTCGCAACTTAAGTCGAATCGATGCACCGTCCATTATCGCAACGAAACGAGTTGTCGTATTCGTCACACACTTGACATCTCACCTCGTCCGATCCGTCTAAGAAGTCTTCAACGCCGTCGCAACGATCCGATCTCGGCACGCATTCAGAGACGGCACATTGGAACTGATCATCTTGGCACTCGAATACGGCACCGCAATCGTACTCGTCCGACTTGTCTCCGCAGTCATAATCGCCGTCACAGCGATCCGACTGCGAAACGCACTCTCCGTTATCGCACGTGAATTGACCGGAGTAGCACGTAGCCGGCATCTCGGGGCACCCCTGCTCGTCCGACTCGTCCCGGCAGTCGTTGATGCCGTTGCAGCGTTCCTCGTTTGAAACGCATCGACCGTTACGGCACTGAAATTGATCGTCCCAATAGCAAAGACTGGACTTTGGCTCCGGCGTCCCTTCACATGTCCACTCGTCCGACCCGTCGGCGCAGTTGTCGTTACCGTCGCAACGATCCAAATGGCTGACACAAAACCCATTGGCGCATCGAAATTCGTGAGCGTCGTTGTCGTAGTAGTAGTAGTCGTCGTCGTCGTAGTCGTAGCACTGACAGTTTTCATAGGCGGTCACGGTCGGCGCGGTTGTGCTCGCAAGTTTTGCGCGCACCGTAGTCGAACCCATGGTAAGTTTCCCGCGCGGAGGAGTCCGCGGGGCATGCGTCGTTGCGCCCTGAGTCTCGCATCGTCGCTCGTCTGACCACGCCATCGCAGCGTTTCTCCCTTCCAACGCATCTGCCGTTCGCACACGAAAAGCGAGACGGCTCGCAGGCCTCCGTCGTGCCAGGAATCGGCGAAACGGCGTCGATTCGCCTCTCGTTCGTCGTCGAGCAATTGCGCTCGTCCGAAAGATCCCCGCAGTCGTCGAACTCGTCGCAAATCGACGCCCAATCGACGCAGCGCCCGTTCTCACAGCGAAAATCGGCTTCGCGACACGACGTCGTCGTCTCGATCGACGAAGACGACGAGAAAAACGAGAACTACAGTATAGCGACGAGAAAAGAATCAAACCGCAAGGAAAGCCTTTCAAGTGGGTGTTCTCGAGGAACGCGGAAAGAAGGAAAAACCCAGAAAGAGTCGATCCCTGTATATATAGCGCGGGGCCGGATCATTGAACGATCTAAGAGCGTTGAGGCGGCGGTATACGGGAGGTCCATATATAGGAAGTCTCTAAGATTTTTCTCGCTGGGCCTCAGGTGTTGACCGTCAGCTTCTCTCTGTCTTACCTATATACTTCATGGACTCTGTCTACCTGTATACTTCATCTACCTGTATACTTCATCGACGTCACGGTGTCGAATGCCTTTTGTAACTGTTGAGATTAGCGAAACTGGACTGCAGAGGCGGACTTTGTGACTGGTCAAGGAATGCTGGAGTGGAAGCCATTTCTAGGATATGGCCAATAACGATATTCAATTCAATTTGGCCAAAGGATGTTTATGCATAGGGATGTATCTACGGCTTCCGCATCAGTTGAATACTTTTGAAATTCTACGAGATGATGCCGTCTTGAGCGATGGAAAATCACGCCGTATTTTCCAGCGGACTTCTTTGGCGAAACAATCGTCAGTTTTTAGACGTCTTTGTGTTCTAATTCTAATGTTTGTTGTAGATTCTTTGACGTGCTCCAATCGAACCAATGGATGAGCAGGTAAGCCCTCCGAAGGTAAAGCTGCTCGTTGTAATTTTTTTGCGTAGGAGTTGGGGGTCCTGAGCAAGACCCCGTCATTAAAAAAACTGCTCCTTACGGGGTCCTGAGCAAGACCCTGACATCAAAAACTGCTCGCGCTTTTGTAAGAGGAGGGGACGTTCGTTTTATTTAATAAATCGAAAAAAATTGCACAGAGTTTCCCCTCGCGTTTTCGTGCACGGGCAGTTTCGACGGGGTCTTGCCCAGGACCCCTTCGAGGCAGTTTTTGTTTTGACGGGGTCTTGCCCGGGACCCCGCGCGAGCAGTTTTTCGATAATGGGGTCGTGCTCAGGACCCCCACTCCCTAAAAATATAAATCAGCTTGGTTGAAGCATGGAATAAGATGTACCTTTCATCATGATTCTTGATGGAGCACACGTAGACTTCAAGATGCCTGTTCTCTGGACTTCAAGCACGTACAACTTATTAGCCTGTTCTTCATGTGTTTATCTACGGTTAGAGGTGCTAGAACGAGGCTACGGTAGAATAGGCTGTTGGGCAAGTAAATGCACTGGTGTCTACACCGTCTACACCACAGCTATTAACATAAGAGAAAAGACTGCTTTAGACTTTCATCAGTAGAGTCATCATGTAGGGGGAGGCCGTAAATAAATAGATAGCAATTCAGCTCACGTGCAAAGAGCTATCACCCTACTTGTAGCAATGAGCGATTCTGATTCCGATGGCAATGAATCCATCTGTCGGTCAATCCAGCACGTGAACACGCTGAACGAACCGCGCGAATAGAACGGCTTCAGAAGCATTGGCTGCGTCCCAAGAATAATTTCTTTCTGCAAGAAAGAATCCCTAAAAAGAGACATCAATAGCTGTATACAAAAACACTCCCCCCCCTTTGATAGCATGAACTAGGTTAGCTTCTACGTCAATTAGGCCTATGAGTCTTACAACGTCTCACTTACAGTACATGTATTACGTTCACTTGCAGGAGACACAACATATGCATAGGGTTCAGCTTGAAGTAGAAGAATGAGCAGCCGCCAGAGAAAATAGAGTGTGCCTTCAAAAACTAAGAAAAGGTGGTATCTACCAAATATTGACGATTTTAGTAATTAAATCAAAACGATTATTGACATACCTGATATGGGCTTTGGCTTCAATGCCATTTTGTTTCCACACGAGTCTCTGAATCTCTGTGATTTCAAGCTTGTAGACTTTCAAATGACGACCCTGTTGATCCTAAAGAAGACAAGCATAACTATAGAAATCAGATTGGAAAATCGTACCTGATATATGAGAGCTACTGTAGGTGATACACGTTCAAAAAGAAAATCCAAACAACAAACTTAATATCTTGAAGCCTAAAAGATATTTACGTACTATGTTTCTTTATATTTTTTATCCAATGGAATTATCTTCAGCTGTGTCACACCTATCTCCTTTCGACTCGGAATCAACCATTCCTAAAATTCCTGCATCAGACGGACGACGTAATAATTTATTAATTAAATCATTTTGAAAAAGGCGATCGAGTCGGTTTTTCTCGACCTGAACGTTTCGGTAGGCACGAGTGACGATTTCTTGGCGCTCGGCGTCGTATTTGAGCGTCATGACGCGATATCGTTACGACGAGAAGCGAGTCTTGCCGCTCGTTCTGCTTTCCCAGCGTCTTATTCCAGCTTCAAGGCGTCTTATTGTTGTCTTACCTTACCTGTAGACAAAAGAGCTTGGGTCCAAAAGCTTCAGTACGGCGATTCGGCCGTACGTAGATGCTAGATGTCCACTTCGAGGATGGAACGGGGGCTTTCGATCGGTGCTTATCAGCTAGATTTCGAGTCGATTCGTTTAGCGACGATTAGGTTTAGGTCTGCGCATCTATGGTCTGCGTCGCTGATGAGGGTAGCGTCTGCAGGCTTGTGCGCATTTTGGAAGGGCACGCGCTAGCTGCTTTGACGTCATCACTTTAGCATCATCGCTCTTTGTGCATAGTCAAACAAAACAAGCAAAATTTGCTTAGCAATCACTGGCTGCCTTGATCCACGAAAGTGGGCTTGGGAGTGGGCGTGGTTCTGCTATGGAAAGCGAGATCAACGATTTTAGCCGTTTAGTAGAAAAAAACATTGTATGGCAGGATTAGCGTTTTTGACGAACAAATTGTCTTCAATCGGTTTTATTCAAGACAAATATTGAGACATACATTAAGAAAATAACGTCGACAACAACGACTCATAGTGCGACACCAAGTCGAGATTGGAAAAACGCCAATCGATTCGTCGAAATCGAGTAGAGAATAACGAATGCACTTGGAAAGTCTCTCGACGACGACGTCATCTCGACGAGACTCTTCGTCGCGTTTGACCCATCTCTGCAACAGATGATCTCTGCAACTGCGCCAGATGATTGAATTGAAGAGAGGAAGCTGCGACGAATAATGATCGAACGCTTTGAACAGACGCCAGACATGCGGCTTTTAATTCGATTAATTTCTTCAGAATCTCCCCGTTGACGTCTGAGTTCCGAACGTCTCTAGACGGTTCTCTGTAAACAGGGAACGGAAGAACGGAGTACGTATATAGCGGCTGCGAGAGTCATTTGGTGAGCTGGAAAGCGTCTTTATACTGACGAGAACGAGGTCGCATAAATAGTTCGACAGTCGAAAAGAATCGAGATAGGGAAGAGCAGAATAGCCATATCTGTCTCGAAGAAGACCGTTTCAACCATTTGGAAACTCTGGTGGGATCGAATCCGCGTATACATTGAAGATATAGAGCCTCTCTCTCGCCGTTCCACGCGTATGAACAACGCTTGAAGCACGACTATAATTCGCTCGAGAGGTTCCATTAGAGGTTTCAATCGGATCCGACATACTCGTGACAGCGTCACGCGTTCGTGAAGAAAGGAAAGGAGAACAATAGGCGGTACGTATCCTTATCGAGAGTTCCAAGATATTGAACTCGTTTTTTGACTTCAAGAACGCAGGTGGAGGCGGGGAATACGAGCTGCTCATAATCGCTTTCGTCTTTGCCCGAGTCCGTTGCGCGGAAAACGAGAGTGGGCCCGGGGTCTCCCAAACTATTTCTACCAAAAACTTACTGAAGCTCGCGCAAGTTGGAGTTCGGACGGCGTTGCCTATGTTCAGAAGGCGCTTCGGCTAATTCCAGGGGCGAATAAGAACGCAAAAAGCGTGCGAGAACGTCGAATCGATCCGAACGCGAGGCGATGCGCATGAAATCCGGGCTTTTAAGCTACGGGACTAGGCCTACACTGTACATTCGATCAGAGCCGATTCAATCGATCATGCGACTCTTTCAGAAGTTATTATAAAGACACGAAGCATCTTCTCACAGGCCGGCACGCGTTCTAACCGTCGTTTTTTAGAGATATGCAATTTTCTGGGCTGTGAGCGTCAATGAGGTTGTATATCTAAACCAGGGTTGCCTTCCCTATCGTCTACGGCCATACCACGTTGAAAGCACCGGTTCTCGTCCGATCACCGAAGTTAAGCAACGTAGGGCCCGGATAGTACTTGGATGGGAGACCGCCTGGGAACACCGGGTGCTGTAGACTTTTCTTCCTTTCAAATTTTATTTTAGCTGGCAAATCATTTGATGTGTTTCATCGGCTACAGCTAATGAATACATGGTATAAATAATTTTTGTCTGTCGTCTGTATTCGACGTCATCAATGACTTAGCCACAAATCTGAGTGCGTCGACCGTTGCCCAGAATCTGCAGCATGTCCTGATTTCTGACTAAAAGTCGTACATGGGCTTGGGATCATGAAGCAGGTACGTGGCCAAACCGAATAATAATAATCCCAATGTTGGCGTGAGATTGATGTTGTCATTATGTTGTCATTGACCCAACCGTACAACGTTACGATAGGGGTGACAGCGTCCTCATAGTGAAGCCAACCGGCTAGGCTTGCTACCTTACACTGTACCGACTAAAAAATAGTTTCATACTACAGTCATCGATTTTACGTGCACAGGCAAAGCTGTAGCCCATGTGTCAAACTAATGAAGGCATCGGCACGGATTATTCGCAACCCCTACAACAATACACAATACACGATTTCCCACTCACGTCGCAGAAAATGCCACCAAGAGCGTAGAGCTCGTCAGATGCCGTTAAAATCTTTTGGCGATAGACCGGTGTGGCAAGGGAAGGAAACGATGTCCACGAGTCGCTGTTCACATCATACGTTGTCGCTTCAAAAGCAATTGTTGCAGGGTTGCCTCTTTTTTCCATTCCACCAGCAACAAGCAAAACGCCTTCACATATCCGTAACGACGTCGACATGAGGATGAGTTCGACGACGACGACTGCATGGTAGTGCGACACCAAGCCGAATTCAGAAAGAATGCCAATCGATTTGTCAAAATCGACGAGGGGAAGTCGAATGCACTTTGAAAATTTTTCGACGTCATTTCGACGAGACTCTTCGTCGTTTTTGATCCACTTCTGCAGCACGAGCAAAACGTCGTCTTCCAATTTCACACCCAACTCGTCTTGACATAGAATCCTCGTCAGATGATCCATCGTCAGAGCGAGAAATCGCTATCGCTCAATTTTAAGATAATTTTATGATATTGACGGCTGCAATGCGACCGCAAACTCAGACTAGATCCGAGTCATCATTGTGCCGATTAGCTAAGATGGCCAAATCGAGGCAAGTCGACAAGTCAACGCGAAGTCGAAGCCACATCTGTAGCAGATGTTGAAACCGCAGAGAACGTGCTGCGTCGTATAGCGATCGAACGCTTTGAACGGATGCCTGGCATTTGTTTTTCCTCTGTAGGCGAATTCGATCAACTTCTCGAGAATCGGTCCATCGACGTTGGGAATAGAGACAACAATTTGGGTTCTGAAAGTCTCTAGACGGTACTCCCAAATTCCTCGTTTGTCAGATCAAAATTTCACGATTTCTAAACTAAAATCAGAGATTTGTGCGAATAAAATATATGCGCATGCCTCAGCCATAGTCTGTCCAGTACGCCCTGTCAGAAGACAATATTAACAACAAATATAACAAATAATAATTAAAAGGCGTCAGAACACTAACATAGAGTGAATTGTAAGCAAGCCCGGGAAACCGTATTTTTTCGCGTCTTCCATGTGCATGACAGTTCGATTGACCCACAACTCGTAGCGGACAGTCCAGAACTGCGAGAGCCTGAAGCGAGAGGCTGGCGATACTTGCCTCCTTTGGTTCTCTTTCTTCTGATGCCAAACCGTTCTGCTTGGTCTCACTTCCGTTGCAGCAGCGGTAAGGGCAGGAAATCTCTGGCGAAAGTGTGTGAAAACGTCTAGCGTACTAGCGCTATGTAGATCAAAACCCCTGAACCACTGAGGCAGCATACCAGCAGTGAGGACCCGACCCACGCCTAGCGCGCTACCGTGTTTCTCTCACCGATCTGCTCGTAGGGCCTCGTAGGGCCTGGCTCCGCGAGGCTACTAGTAGCATACCAGGTAGCTATATACATGTATATAAGTGGCAGAGTAACTGTGGAGAATGCTTTGCCCTCTTGCAGACGTCAGCGCTCTTACATTTCAACATCGCGTTAAAAATATTGCAGTATTTACAGTACAATCAACTGTACCTCTCTACCTCTCAAATAAGATTATGAAAAAATACATGCGGTCGGTAATATGGTGAAACACAAAACTAAATGCTTGAAGAGTTTCTAACATAGAAATGAACAGCGACATCCGTCTCCTCAGGAAGAGACCAGTCGCCAGTAGAGGTTACAAGGATAGTTGTCTACGTACGTGATTATAAAATAAGCTAAGAGTGAGATTTGGATGATTTTAGTGCTCCACCTCCTCCTCCTCTAAACTAATTAATAAACTTAAATATGCAGAAACAGAAAAGTTTACCTTGAAAAATTTCGGCTACTTCTGCTGAATAGCCGAGGTACTTCATAGCATCAATGAGGCGCCTTCGGGTTGCTCTCGCGCCAAAATTGTCTGCCCATGCGTCCAGCATTTCTAGAGCAGCTTCCATATCGCTTCTTTTATCTCCAAACGTGTGTAGATCATAATGTTTGTAGGGTTCCGGTTCCAAAACTCTCCCAATTTGTTTCCAAATGGACTGAATGCGTCGAGATGCTTCAAATCTCTCGCGAGAAGTTACCGGGGTATCCAGGTATTCGTCATCAAATAAACAAGCATGCTCTGAAAGTGCAGTATTAATAAGCTAGAGTAATGCTATTATAATTATAGAATTCACACCCGTGCCTTGTTCTTTTAAAGCAGCAGATTCTGTAAATAAAATTTACGAGTCAGCTGGTACTCATGTACAAAAGTGCCTTAGGTACACCATAAAATTTTGATGAATATTCATAGTTGCAGGTTCGCGAGTGTGATAATATATTATGGTATGCATGCATGCATGCATGCATAATGAATGCATGAATTCTTACTCTGTGAGAAGGAGGTCGTAGGTTTAGTATCTGTTTGTTCAACAAAACGGCCTAAAAATCAATGAATACTCATTTATGTCATCATTTCATTCTTGGAAAAAAATTTAAACATTACTTTCTCTTATATTGGAAGGAGGATTTTCTTGAATGAATTCTAAGTCTTTCTCAGCTAATTCTTTCTGTTAAAACGTCACTAATTTTGCATGGTCTGCATGTGAAAGTCTCACTTTTTTACCTCTTCAGCCAAAAGCTCAATGGCACCATCACTGTGCAATAATGCTAATAAATAGAGTAAGTTTGCTTTCCGCGCAGCAGCTGCAAGGCACTCCGCAGTGGCGCTTAGATTCTCGCTCCACAAGAAAATCAGCGTTTCTGCAGATTCGCTTTCCGCTTTGTCGACAAGTGACAAACCCTGCAAGTATTTCGACAAGGCTTTTGTTCCTTCTACATCTTTCTCCAAGCACTTTTGAATAACGCGTAGATTTCTGTACGAAAGGAAATTAATGTGATTGTCAGGGAAAGCCAACAGGTCTTTAAGACTGTCTTTGACCGTTCCCTCGCTAACTGAAGCACTTGACTTTGACGAATTCTTTATCTTCTCGTTGATAGTTGTTTCTTTGTAAGCCAGTGGAGATTCCTTTAGCTGTTTCAGTTCCGTGCAGCTGATGTACCAAAGGCATCTATCCATACCGGGACTTTTCTCCCGAAGAATTTTTTCTCCAGTGTTTTTAAGATCAGTGAGAAGTTTCATGCATTCCCGCTCCGAATGCTGCGGACCGCGCACAACAAAATCCAAAGACTTGTCCTCCTGTGTCAGCCCTATCATTCCCTCAACTGAAACGCCGTCAATTGTCGCCTTAATCATCAGCCCACCTTGCCAAACAATAGGCTCCAGACCACGAAAACAAGCGGCATTGCGAACGTGGCATTGAAGAAACGGCATTGTTCCAGGAGTTATTATATCCGTCTCTTCGAGTCGTTTAATGCGTCGTCCAACGTAGACTGTCATTTCAGGGTTTTCTTGCCACACTTCAGACGAGCGTTGCTCT
The DNA here is from genome assembly GCF_947507565.1 of Oscarella lobularis. NCBI lineage: Eukaryota > Metazoa > Porifera > Homoscleromorpha > Homosclerophorida > Oscarellidae > Oscarella > Oscarella lobularis. The sequence goes on from NC_089183.1 coordinate 2,334,043, forward strand.
TCTAGCAGAGCTGGGAACTGATATGTATCGGATTTCCCCGGAACCAGGTAGCAGATTTCTAAATGGCTTAGAAGCGATATTGTTTCGTCAATATTGTCCCACTTTCTGCCGTTGAAGATCTCAAGCGCGCTCTTGATCTTTTCCTTAGTAGCAGTGCCTGGCGGGAAGCAGGAAAGGCTAACTGGAAAGTCCACAGGAGATAAAAGTGGACCAATAACATTCCGACATAGCCAAGAAGGATCCAAAATTATGCTATCTTTTATTGCTAATACCTGAGGAGGAGCAGAGACAGCTTACCTAATCGTCGAATTAGTTCAGTATGCTGCAACTAACCTCGCCGATTCCTTGCAAAAACTCGACGAGCAAATTCTGAACCTGATCTGTGAGACCAGGATAGACGCATTCCACCAAAAGCTGCTTGAAAACGCTTGCCTTCATATGACGAACTGCACATGCCTATAAGTGTCGGAAAAAATGAAGCTAGTACTCCATTGTTTAAACATATTTCATATCCGCTTGCCTGCTCGGTTTCAGTAATCAAGCGATTTCTCTTTAGTGCAAGAAGTGTTTTAGCACGTACTTCCGCTTTTTCTGCTTTACTTTTACTGCTGAGCAGTGAACGAGCAATCGCCAAGAATGACTGTCTTTGAAACGGATTTCGAAGTGTCGGTAGAAAAGATTCCGACGTTTCTTTGACAATTATTGGAACTTCTTTTGCCGTCTGTGTTTAATTAATTAGGAAAAAAAATGAGACATGCAAATGGCAGGGGTAGACTTGTTTTAGTTAGTTGCGCCACGCTTTATAAACTAGCTTTAGACTATGTTCTCAGTGGCGGCGGAACAGACGGGAGGGGGCACTGGGGGCACGTGCCCCCCAAAATTTTTTAGGGGGGGCAGTTATCCCTCTAAAATTTGCGCGCTTATAATTTTTTAAGTCAGCTAATGATAAAAGAAGCACTTATTTTGAAAAATATTAGTTTATTCGTCTGCAGTAAATGCATTCAGCGTCAATAAAAATAAGGTTAACCACGCCCACGAGCAAAAATTTTTTTCGCGCGCGTCAGCGGTGCGCGCCAAAGCGCCCCCTTACTTGACGCACCTCCCGCCGCCACTGTAAGTAATACCGTATATAGCTAATTTGAATTGACGCATGGTACTAATAGTGCATGCAATGCTATAGCTGCCTAATACTACATATACAATAATATACCTTGATAGCAAGTGCTTTGACCAACCCGATATTTTTTCTGAGATGACTCAGCGTTTTTGAACTTCGATCACGGCAATTAAGAACAAAGAAATCTTCGCAAAAGATAAACCAGCGGCCAAAAGTCAACCGAAGGTATGTGACGAGATGACGCAATCTAATTTGCAAAGTTTCTAAACGGACAGATAGCATGTCACTCTTGCTCCCTATCACTAGAAAATAGGCTTTTTCAGTGAAGATGACGCTACATTTTACAAATGAACAGAAGTAGTGGCTTGAACGTAGCAGGTCATTATCGCTTTTTGTTAAATCAGCAACAAGAAGAAACGCTGTTGTAGATTCGGAGAAGAAAAGCCCGTGAGTTTTATGAAAAAACGATTGCCCTGCAAAATCGCAAAAAACGAGTTCGCCCGCGGATTTGACTTTGGCGACGGACACTTCCATGCTGGCAGTTCGCTCATCGTCGCCGCCCTTTCTCCAATTAATGTTTCTCAAAGTTTTGATAAGAGTTGTTTTACCAGCTCTCGCTTCGCCAATTACGCATACCTTTAACTTCTCTGGTTTTGTTGTACCCCGGGAGTAAAGTTCATAGTATCGATAGCTGGTCTAAGAAAATTCGTGAGGAAAGAAAGAAGTATAATAAAAAGGCAACTAACCCACGAATCAAAAAGAAACTGCATTACTTCTGTCGCGCACGTAATTTCGTGAGGAAGGACGTCGTCCTAAAATAAACGCGTGATGACAACTTGTGAAAATAATAAAAATTTTGCACCAGAAGTCATTGACGAGTAAAGCCAAGGCTATTACGCTACCAATAGCAATATTATTTACTGTCTAAATACCGTTTGCTAGTTATTATAGATAAGCTCCGAAAAAGGAACCCACTGTATATACTGCATGCATGTAGTACTGCACCTTATTAGCGCGATCAATAAGACTGTGATCTTGAGAGATAATAACTTTCAAAAGTTCTACTTGAGTGCAGCCAGAAACAACTGAAAGAATCACCATGCCGATATAGAAAATATAGAAAACTCAACATACCAATCTCTTCATTGCTGTCCTTTGCAATTAGATGCAAAAGCGAGTTTTTTTGCTAAAAATATTACATAAAAATTAAGTATGTCTTGACTGTGTTATTAAGGTACAGAGTCAGTCTTAGTGACATCCGCTCCAGCGTCGATCAATAGCTTGAAAATCTCTACGTGACCCTTACAACAGGCTTCCCACAAGAGCCGTCTTCCATTCTAAAGATTTCAAAAAAATAGACATCATGTGTCTATAAAAGTAGCACACTGCAAACTACGTCAGACTCATTGATATCCGCTCCTGCGTCAATTAATAGTTTGACAATTTTTACGTCACCCTTACAACAGGCTTCCCACAAAAGTCGCCTCCCGGTCTAAAGATTTAATAGGATGAAGGACATTCTGTCTATAAAAGTAGCATGCACTCTACAAACCCCGTCGGTCTTATTGACTTTAGCTCCAGCATTGATTAATAGTTCGACAATTTCTACATGACTCCTAGAACAGGCTTCCCATAAGAGCCCTTTTCCATCCTAAAATTCTTATTAGATGGAAAACAATCTGTCTATAAGAGTAGCGCAATGCAACACACGCTTGTCTTATTGACATTCGCTCCAGCGTTGATTACTACTTTCACCATTTCTGCGTTTCCTTTCAAACACGCTCTATGCAAAGACCTATCCTAAATAGTGTAATTAGATAAAGAAGAAAATGACTTTAAAAGTACTACAAACAAAGTCTATCTCATTGAAATCCGCTCCTGCGTTGATTAATAGTTGGACAATTTCTACCTGGTCATTAGAATGCGCTGCCCACAGAGGCATTCTTCCAAGCTAAATATTCTAATTAGATAAAGAGCGCAAACTACTACAAACCCCGTCTGTCATATTGATATCGGCTCCAGCGTCGATTAATAGTTTTGCAATTTCTACGTGACCATTAGAACACGCTGCCCACAAAGGACTTATTCCACTCTAAAGATATTTAATTAAATAACGATAAACATGCCTACACACGACTACCAACCCTGTCTGCTCTATTAACATTGGCTCTAGCGGCGATTAATAGTTTGACGGTCTCTACGCGACCTTCAGAACATGCTTCCCACAAAGGCGTTCTTCCAAGCTAAAGATTCAAATTTCATAAAGACTTGTTTACGAAAGTAGAACACTGTTACAAACCCAGTCTGTCTCATCGACATCCGTTCCAGCGTCTATTTCATATTTACAACACGCTTCCGACGAGGACCCTCCTCTTTCACCCTAAAGATTCTAATTAGATGCTTAAGATTACAAGGTTCATACTCTATTCACTCTTTCCAGATCCCCTAAGTCAATGAAAGCTTTTTTCCTACCAGTCCCAGCCGCCATTCGTCTGAATTAGAAGCTAAGGTTTGTCGGCGAAAAAAATCGCTTCCGTTGGTTTCGAATAAAAGGCCCTGTTAAGAGCGTTAGGATCGAAGCAGAGATCGGAGTGCTCAGAGCCTTAGAGTACTCAATCGCACACGTGACCTAAAAACACGTGACCAACGAGATTTTGTGGTACCGGTCCTAACAGCCTCTCGGGTAACTGTGTCGTTTTTTATCAACATTTTTTAACAGGCAATGTTCTTGTCATCGACATAGGGAAAATTCTTGTTCACACAAAAATGACGTCACATGTCAGCGCACGACAGGATGCCTACAAAAATGCGATTAAAATACAAAACATAAAAAGTTTATCAAACGGTGTTAAGACCCGTAAATAGTACGACTTTGTGATTGCCTCTCTTGAAGAGACCTTTCACAAACCGCTTACCAGTAAAAACTCCTGGGATTGCTAAAATGCTTTCACTGTCAGCATTAAGCCTTTCAAAACAGTTCTGCGACGACGGACGATTTGCTGGGTCCTGATCAATCATTTCAGAGCATAAGAGAAATAGACTGTGACGAGCTTGCATGCAGATACAGCAATTGCGTCTGCCTCTCCTTAGGCATTGGACGTGCCCCGGTAAATATTTCAATTAATGCCACGCCCAGGCTGTGCACGTCGATAGGCAACGAGTTAGGAATAGCTGTTCCGTCAGAACCTGGCACCCGTTCTGCAGCAAGTGAACGTGGAGCGGAAGAATGGAGTAGCGGCGGCGAGAGTCAGTTGGTGAGCCGGAAACCGCTGTCCGTCTCTAGTGAGGAGAACGACATCACACAGATATCTCGAGAGCCGAAAAGAATCGAGATTATTCCCAGCAGAATAGCCTTCTGTCTCGAAAGAGATCATTTTTTACCGAAATCCGGGTTCCTGTTGACCCGGATTAAATGGTAAAAACCGAGACGGAAAGCTAGTCTGCTCTTGACAGTCTTCATTCCTTTTCGACTGTCGAATTATCTATGCGACGTCGTTATCGTCAGTAAAGACGGACAGCGATTTCCAGCTCGCCAAATGACTCTCGCGGCCGCTACTCCGTTCTTCCGTTCCCTGTTTGCAGAGAACCGTCTAGAGACTTTCAGTATAACGAGAGGAAGAGCATCGTACCTTCGGCAGTCGCCCGTTTCGCGGAGATCGTGTTACGGTGTAGCAGATAATGGTGGTCACGTGATATCTAACGTGTTAACGTAAGGGAAAATTGGTTTGATATCTTTAGTGAACAGCGCATCTTACGGTATACGCAACTAGCGATAGGTTGGTTTGTTAGGACGATAGTTTCTTAATGATTTTCTATGAGATCATTTATATGGTTTTCTATAGGTCAATAGGTATCTCACATACCGTACATTCGACACCATGCACGTTTAGAAACCATAGTCAATAGGTACGCCTGCTAAAAACAAACTCAAAAGTTAAACGGAAGGAGGAATCCGGATTAGCTTGATATATTTTAACAGAAAGAGCTTTACACACTTTCCGGCAAGTGGAGGCGCCGCTTGATTGACGAAAGGCATGCTCGCACGTCGTAACGCAGTATATCGTCACCGCGCTATAGGCTCAGGATCACGTGCGCGTGAACAAGGGGCGTTCTCTGTGTAAAGGCAACAAGAATTTCTCTTAGGCTTACTGTTCTTAGTGCTTGTTTGAAACCGAGAAGAGAACCCAAGAAATCGTACGATTTTCAATTTACATCGAAGGCACTGTGGCAATGTCATGAATTCAGTTTCGTTGTTGAAGATCGAGTTCCCAAGCAGTTAACCTGTAGTGGATAGCGAAGAGAATTGCCGGTAAAGGTCCCATTTTCTCTTTCATTGCAGCAAGCAAAGACCTAACTTTAGCCAATGGCAAACTTATTGTACTACTCTCCACTTGAACGGGCCTGTTACAACGGAAATAAAGATGATGCCATCTCCCTTATAAAAGAGACAGCTGGGCAGCTTGTGTACACCGTTAGTTTTCAATTTTGCGTATCCAGAACCATTATTCAAATTCGTATTTGAAGCAGCGTTTGGCATTCCTGCATGCCACTACAAAAGGGATGTTTGAAGTTGTGCAAGAATTGAAAGAGTTTTCACCTGAAAAAGTTTGCATGACTCCATTGTTTGAAAAAGTAACTAATGAAACTTTAGGACATCCGTTTTGCATTTGTGAAAGCTTGTTCAAACGGTCACGCGAAAATTGTCAAATCGTTACTCGACGCCGGAACGAATGTTAATATAAAAGTGTGCTACTTTGTAGACAATCTTTTCTTTGTCAAGTAGAAATCTTTAGAAAGGATTGTGGGCAGCGTGTTCAATTGGTCACTTGGAAATTGCCGTAGTACTAATAGATGCCGCTGCGAATGCCAATAAAACAGACAGGGTTTGTAGTAGTGTGTTACCTTTCCCCACATGCGTTTCTGTATCTAATTAAAGTGTTTAGTTTGAAAAAGAGCCTTTATGGGCCGCTTGCTCTAATGGTCACGTAAAAATTGCCAAACGTTTAATCGACGCCGGAGCGGATGTCAATACGACAGACTGGGTTCGTAGTAGCGTGTTACTCTTATACACATGCTTTTCTTCATCTAATTAGAGTGTTTAGTTTGGAAGAGAGCCTTTATGGGCCGCTTGTTCTAATGGTCACGTAAAAATTGCCAAACTGCTAATCGACGCCGGAACGGATGTCAATAGGACAGACTGGGTTTGTAGTAGAGTGCAACTTCATAGACATGCTGTTCTTTGTCTAATAAGAATCTTTAGGCTGGAAGAAACCCTTTCGCGGAAGCTTGTTTAAATGGTCACGTACAAATTGCCAAACTATTGATGGACGCTGGAGCTAATATAAATAAAGCGGACAAGGTTGGCAGGTTTACTTTCAAAGACATGTTGCTATTTAGCTAATAAAAAATTTAAGTATGGAAAGGAGCCTTTCTGGGAAGCGAGTTCTGATGGTCGCCTAGAAATTGTCAAACTATTTATTGACGCTGGAGCGGACGTCAATAAGGCAGACAGGGTTTGTACAGTACAGTATAGTGTAGTGTGTTACTTTGAAGACATGCTGTTCTTTATCTAATTTTAGGCTGGAAGAGGGGTATTATGGACAGCTTGTTCTAATGGCCATGCAGAAATTGCCAAACTGTTAATCGATGCTGGAGCGGATGCTAATAAGACAGACGTGGTTTGTTGTAGTTTACACTTTTAAGAACATGTTATTCTTTAATAATTAGAGTCTTTAGATTGGAAGAGGGCCTTTGTGGGAAGCGTGCTGTAACTGTCACAAACAGACTGTCAAACTTTTAATTGATTCTGGAGCAAATGTCAATAAGGCAGACAATGTTAATAGAATTTACCGACACTTTGTTCTCTTCTGAATTACATCTTTAGTTTGGAAGAAGCCTTTTATGGAAAGCGTGCTCTAAGCGTCACGTTGGAATTGCCAAACTAATAATCGATGCTGGAGCGGACGTCAATGTGACAAACTGGGTTTGCCGTAGTGTGCTACTTGTTACACATGCTTCTTTGTCTATTTATTAAAATTTTCAGGATGAAAGAGACCTTTTGTCGGAAGCGTGTTGCAACGGCCACGCAGATATTGCCAAACATTTAATCGACGCCGGAGCTGATGTCAAGGCATTCAAGATTTGTAGTGGCGTGTTGTTTTTATAAATAATTCTTTTTATTTCCAATCTCAGGGTAGAAAAGAGCTACTGTGGACAGCTCGTGTAAGAGGGCACGTGGAAATAATCAAACTATTAATCCACGCTGAAGCGAATATCATTAAGTACATTACAAAACATGTTTTCGTTTATCTATTTCTCGAGGATGGACGCAGGCTACTGTGGGCAGCTTGCCGTTATGGTTACGTAGAAATAGCCAAAGTATTAATCGACGCTGTCTCGAATGTCAATGAGTCAGGTTTGTAAGCAGTGTGTTACTTTTTATAGACATGTTGTCCTTAATATAATTATAATCCTTAAGAGTTGCTAAGGAAAGCTTGCGCTGGTGGTAGCGCGAGAATAGTCAAAACATTAATCGACGCAGGAGTGGATGTCAATAAGACAAACAGGGTTTGCATTAGTGTAATATTTAATTAAATAAAAATGTCTTTGTCGATTTCTTGAGGCTGGAAAGGGGCTATTGTTGGCAGCTTGTTCTAGCATAAAAGTTGTCAAAATTTTAATCAACGCTGGAGCGTGTGTCAATAAGACAGACAGGGTTTGCAGTGTTTTTTCTTAGACTTACGGTACTGCTTCTTTGCTAAGTGAAATCTTTAGTTTCGAAGGGGGCCTTTATGGGAAGCATGTTCGACCGGTCGCGTGAAAACAGCCAAATTATTAATCGACGCTGGAGCGGATGTTAATAAGACAGACATGGTTGGTAAAAGCTTCGTGCTATTTCGTAGGCACTGTTTTTATCTAATTAGAGTTTTAGGACGGTAGAGAACCTTTGTGGGAAGCATGCTCTGAAAATCAAGTAGAAATTGCAAAACTACTAATCGACGCTGGAGCGGATGTTAATAAGGCAGACATGGTTGGTAAAAGCAGCGTGCTATTTCTTCCTTTTTATCTAATTAGAGTTTTAGGACGGTAGAGAACCTTTGCGGGAAGCATGCTCTGAAAATCACGTAGAAATTGCAAAACTACTAATCGACGCTGGAGCGGATGTTAATAAGGCAGACATGGTTGGTAAAAGCAGCGTGCTATTTCTTCCTTTTTATGTAATTAGAGTTTTAGGACGGTAGAGAACCTTTGTGGAAAGCATGCTCTGAAAATCACGTAGAAATTGCAAAACTACTAATCGACGCTGGAGCGGATGTTAATAAGGCAGACGTGGTTGGTAAAAGCAGCGTGCTATTTCTTCCTTTTTATCTAATTAGAGTTTTAGGACGGTAGAGAACCTTTGCGGGAAGCATGCTCTGAAAATCACGTAGAAATTGCAAAACTACTAATCGACGCTGGAGCGGATGTTAATAAGGCAGACATGGTTGGTAAAAGCAGCGTGCTATTTCTTCCTTTTTATGTAATTAGAGTTTTAGGACGGTAGAGAACCTTTGCGGGAAGCATGCTCTGAAAATCACGTAGAAATTGCTAAACTACTAATTGACGCTGGAGCGGATGTTAATAAGGCAGACATGGTTGGTAGTGAGCTACTTTTCTTAACACTTCCCCTAATTACCTATTTAGTATGATGAACGAGGACCTTTGTGGAGAACGTGCTATTTTGGTCACACAAAAATGGCAAAATTATTAATCGACGCTGGAGCCGATATCAAAGCAGTGGACAAGGTCTGTCAGCAAATTTAATTTTCTGCTTGGTTTTTAGTTTAATTTGACTTTTTAGAAAAATAACTCTGTATTACACGCTTTTTTGAAATTCCGAAAAAAATTTTCTGGTATTTAAATTTTACGGTTTGCTAGTTTTGTCTGTCATACGGTTGTGTAAATTTAGTTGAACAATTGGATTTTTTGAATTTCCTTCTATCTAAAGACCTTAGTCTTGTGGGCCGTTGTGCAGAGGTAAGACGTTTTAGACATTCTAGCAAATATTTGGTTTAAACGTATGACCTTACACTTAAGAGCAAGTTGCTTCCTCACGAATATCCTTATCCAACTGAAATAAGAAAATTTCTTCATGAATCTTGGGTTAGTTGCAGTTGCCAGTTTATGATTTCTTACTTGTTAAATAATTGCATGCCTTTCTTTCAGGTTAAATATCGATACCACGAACTTTATTCCAGAGGCACAACAAAACCAAAGCAAATCAAAATTTGTGTTATTGGAGATGCAGGAGCTGGTAAAACAACTTTAATTAAAACTTTGCGAAACATTGACTGGGAGAAAGGAGGCGACGATCGCCGGACTGCCAGCATGGATGTTTCCAAAGCAGCCATTGAATCCGCCGGTGAGGTAGTTTTCTGCGATTTTGCCGGGCAGCCTTACTTTCATAAAACGCACGGTCTCTTTTTCTCCTACTCTACGACAGCGTTTCTTCTCGTTGCTGATTTAACAAAAAGCAACAGTGAACTACAGGATTCGAGTTTCTACTTTTGCTCATTTGTGAAATGCAGCGTTGGCCTTACAGAACTGAAACAAGCATTCGTTATTGTAATAGGAAGCCGCAAAGATAAGCTGCGAAATTTGGAAAATGGAGAAATGAAATTGCGACAACTTGTTGTGGCTCTTCGACAAACGTATGGCCGATGGTTTAACTTTTACGCTAAATGTTTTGTTATGAACTGTCGTGAAAGACGTTCAGAAACGCTACATCTACTGAAAAAAGCTATCGGAGAGGTTAAAACTCTCGTAATAGAGGTAACGAGTTTTATTATAGAGTGAAGCGGTTTTCCAGCTTATTTTCTTAAAAAGATATCTAAAGATGTTCCGATTATTGTTGAAGAGGCAGTGACGTCATTCCTGCCCACATTGCGAGACCCGCTTCATAAGTTCGGGTTCTTTGAACGCATTTATGCATTTTTTGCTGAAAGTGAAGCGGCTAAAAAAACACGGGAAAAAACTCTGTTTTCTCTAATAAGAAACTCCTTAATTCCCCAGAGTGAAGAGGTAAGTCGCATTACTTTCAGGAAGATCAATATGTAATGGCTGGCATATAGGATAGCTGTTACAAAATTCGAGTAATGGACGCGTCCGTTTTCCAGCAGCTACTTGTGGAGAGCGTTTGGCCTGGTCTTTCGGACCAGGTTCAAGGTCTGCTCGTCGAGTTCTTGCAAGGCATCGGCGAGGTTAGTAAATTGGTTTCTTTACCTCCCTGGGGGCAGGTATATGTAACGGGTTTTCAAGATCTTTGCCATCGAAGACAAGATTATTTTGGAGCCTCCTTGGCTATGTCAAAATGCCATTGGCCCGCTGCTATCACCAGCAGAGTCCCCCGAATTTCCTATTAGCCTTCAGTGCTTCTCACCTGGCACGGCAACAAAAGAAAAGATCCATTGTGCTCTCAAAGCATTCAACGATGAAGAGTGGGAAAACATTGACGAGACAATATCGCTATTATGCCACTTGGAGATTTGCTATCCTCTTCCCGATAAATCGGATACGTATCGCTTTCCAGCTCTGCTAATTCAGAAGCGTCCGTTTGAAGTGTGGAGAGACAATTCTGAAATGAAAATCTACGTCGGACGACGCTTGAGAAAAGCTGAAGAGACGGACATTATAACTCCAGGAACGATGCCGTTTCTTCAATGTCACGTTCACAATGCCGCTTGTTTCCGTGGTCTAAAGCCTGTTATTTGGCATGGCGGGTTGATGATTTACAAAACAATAGACGGTCGTTTAGTTGAAGGAATGATAATGCTGCAGCAGAAAGATAAAGCGCTGGATTTTGTTGTTCGTGGCCCAGAGCACTCGGAGAGAGAGTGCTTGAAACTTCTAACTGATCTTAAACAAACTGGCGAAAAAATTCTTTTGCAAAAGAGTCCAGGGACAAATACTTCATACATGTACATCAGCTGCGTTGAATTAAAGCAGCTTAAAGATTTTCCACTGGCGTACGCAGAACAAGACGTTGAAGAGAAGATAAAGACTTCAACAAAGTCAAACGTTTTTGTTAGTGAAGGGACGACCAGAGACAGTCTAAAAAATCTCTTCGCTCTCCACGACAATCATGTTGATTATTTGTCTTACAACAACCGCTGCGCTATACTATTGTGTCTCGAGAAAGACAAGGCAGGAATGGAAATTTTGAAAGAGCATTTGCAAGGCTTAACACAAGCTGACAGAGTGAAATGCCAGACTGCAGCAATGCTGATTTCTACTTGGAGTGAGAATCTTTGCGCCACGGCTGAGAGCCTTGCTAACGCCGCTCGACAATTACGTCTACTGTATTTGCTAGCTCTGCTGAATGAAGATGGGGCTATTGAACTTTCGACTGAGGAGGTAACTAGCTATAGATATACATCAATACACGAAATTCACGTATTGACTCTACCAGAAGGCGAAGGCCGAAAAAGACCTGAATTTCATTCGAACAAGTTCTCCTTCCCTACTTAAAAGTCAGTAGGATTTTTTTCAGCTGTGAAGCTACACAATGTAAATTATTTGCAGAGCGCTTTGTTGAGACAGCAGCTACCGTGGCATGTGAAGGCGAAGGTGTGCACATTCAGTTCATTCATGTTTATCTGCTATCTTTAGATGCCACTCCTTCATTTGGCGACGAGTTTCTAGATGCGCCATTGGCCCCTCAAGAAAGATTTAGAGCGGCGCAACGCATTCAACCCAAATGGCGTAGTATTGGGAGAATTTTAGGACCGGAAACTTTTGAAGATTTCGAAATTTATGCGTTTGGTGAAAAACGCAGCGATAACGACGGGGCTCTGCATATGCTGGACGCGTGGGCAAACAGGTTCGGAACGAGAGCAACCCGCAGGCATTTTCTCAATGCCGTGAAGGACCCTGACGTCGGCTACTCAAATATTGTGGCTGCAATTTTTCCTGGTAAGTTTCTAGTTGTGCTACGAGTTCTCTCATCACACTTCGTTTAGGCCCACACTGACTTTTATCGTATCCGAGTGGCCAATTGTGCACATAGTATAGTATGCCAACCACAGTGACATCATGAAATTTTTAAAGGTGCTCGTATCCCCAAATCTCACCTGTCATCCCTGACCTTTTATTCTAGTTAGTCTATTGTGCCTTTTGATATTAGTATCATTTAGTAGTTTCACGATGCCATCCCTCTATTGAACGTACTAGTTATTCGCATTTAGAACAGAGTTGGTTTGCTGAATTTGACTTCTTTCTGTTCATACTTTTACACTTTTTTGTATTTTACTTTCATGATTATTAGAAAATTAGTGTTCCCCAAACCTGCAAAACCGACGCGGCTTGGGTAGTTCCAAATTATTGCACGTTGTCAAGCTTAGTCGGGAATAGAGGGGGGGTAGATGGTTACGATAAAGGTGACGTCGTCCTCCTGCTACATACCTCTGACGTTTCAAGGTCTATTATCGGTTCGGTATCTGGTTAGTGATCCCAAGCCAACCTACTATTGGGATATGGATTGTCTCTTCGTCATGGGTATGCATGTACTTGCATGAGTCCAATTCCAGGTCGTACGTCTATATCCAACGAGGACTATAACTGAGTGCTACATGTTAGTTTTCGTGCGCCTTCTCGCTGTACTGAAAACGCAATGCATCCCCATTCATACGCGCGCAGTGCGAATTGATAATGAGAACCTAGCTCCTAAAGGAATAGAAACGCTCGTGAGATCTGAAAGGCACTCGATTCTTCCTCTGGACTGCATGCATGATTAGCAGCTTCATAACTGCACCGTCAACAGGAGAGTGGCGATTCTCTAGAAAGCTATATGACATGAAAAAAAATTGGAAATGGCGGATGCGGGTGGGCTAGAAATCGTTGACCGTCCTTTTGAGCCACAATCAGGGTTTACTCAGGGTTCACTCAGCAATTTACGTGTCGACCTGGATCACTGCCAGTCCCGGCGCGTGCTGCTTTTACCCAAGCGCAACCGATCAACACCGCAGGCGCAAGAAGCGATCAAATACTGAGTGCAGGCGGCTTTGAAGAAGGAAGTTGGAATTATAGGGACACGCCGTGAGACAGGCTGCTTTTAGTTCGTGTTTTAGGCTGACGTCACACGTCACACGTGACAGACCTTTGACGCGAGGCCTCAATTCATTATTGGTGGCCTTGGACGATGGATTTCTAGCAACGCTGATACATTGTGCTACAGTGCGTTTCTTTCTATTCGCGCGGCGTGCTCGATCAGGCGACTCGCGCAATCGAGCGGATCGCTCGACGATCGAAATCTCAACCCCGACGCGCGTGTGCAGCCTTACCTCTCGCCGACGACGAAATCGTCGACGCTTCATCGTATTCGTCAAACCGATTCCGGGCTCGATCGCGAAACGATCGAGCTCGCGCGTTCACATGCAGCTGCGAAAACGGATATCGCGGCCGGATCAAGGTATTCCAACCTCTATATACCTACCTTCCTTGTAGAAAGAGAAGTTTGTGCTCGTCTAGGATGCCAGAAGGCAAAGGATGGCATAGCTAGACAGAGATGCGCACCAGGATAGCTCATGGCTCTACGTGAAGCGAAGGGAAATCCCGGATGCTTATAAAAACTGCAGTCTAGCTCTGTCTCTTCTAATTGTACCTTCAAATTTAAAATTTCTCCAAATATTTTGAACGCTTCTCCATTGCTTGATCAGACGCCACACGTAATTCACTACCGCCAATTATGATCATTGCTGGTCGTTCGCGAAGTCATTAAAAAATTGTGGCGTCGAGCTCCGTTTATTACGAAATCATTTTGCGCACAAATATAGCAACAAGATCTGATCTCTGATGTAATATGTCAATGAAATTATAAAAATGAACAATATTTAATGCACATTCATCTACTCTATATCTTCAAACGAAAATCATTTGAGGGATTATATTTACAAGAGCCATTATTATTATTTAAAAAACTTTTCTAAATAGATAGGTAAATGAAGTGTAAACGACGTTTTATCTCATATAGAAAGAGAATGACTCAAAATATCAAAATGAAAGATAGTACTCGCTAGGTGAAGGTCTTTCTTCGTTTTGCGCGTAAAAAGCACTTTGGAACGCGTGCTGCGGCACTTCTTAGCGGGCTGTAGGTACGTCTTAATTGATTGATTGATTGATACGTCAATGCCAGTGCCTCTTCTTTCCGGTGTTCTATTCAAGCAACGGAAGGCCTTACTTTTGTAATAGGAAGGTATCTATTTGCTATTGAAATATTTCTTTATTTAGCACTTCCACTGGGCTCCCCCATTCAGTCTCCCTACGTGTGTCGCTGCACGAGTACGAAACTGGCGAAAACACCAAGAATCTTTAGAAAACATGCAATAAATTAGGACGTGCAAACACAACGATAAACATATAATAGATATTCGATGCAAGTGTTTTGGGTCGCTCTTCCACACTTGTCCGGTTCATTCTTCTTTATGAAGCGGACACGCCTTCATTACTGCGTGGAACTTTTCTTCCAACTCCGCTCGAATTGAAAGCCCAAAACAACATCGGCACCGACTTCTTTTCTCATAAGGCACAAAGGACACAAACCAGTTTCAGCGTAATACTTCTTAGCATTGAAGCTGCTGCAAAAGTATGCAAGATGGTTCAAGCCAAAAGCAGAGACAGCAGGAAATTCAGAGCAGTTGCAAACCTTCACCAGAGGTATAAGTGTCGTGTAAAGGTAGCAGCGCTTGGTGGTTGTGCGTTCACGAAAGCCTTCTATATTGTCACTGCTTTCAAATAGCTTAGCAACCAGAGCATCTTTGGCTTCGACGTCGTCAGGCCATATTGAGTCCAGTTCGTCGTTGACAATAAGAAGTCCGGCCAAATACAAAGATGCAAAACGCATTCTTTCAGTTGGCGAAGAAGATGCCGCTTCGACGATGGCCTTGATGACCTTTCGCGAGCACACTGCATGCGCCAAGAGGGGAATTTCAGCGATATACGATAGATATTCAATAGCCACCCAGTAGAGGTTGTCCGCACTAGAGTCGCGATGAATATAATAATACGAGGATCTCAGAGCCACTTCTGCCAGATTGTCCACAGCGTCAGGGACGTTTACAAAGAAATGATACAGATTCGGCAGTCCATAACACAGTGACGAAAGAGCGCGAACAGTTGTATAACTTCTCGGGACAAACATTGGGAGACGTAATGACTTAGGTTTCAATCTCATTCTTTCAATGTCGTCATAGAAATTGACGAGATCGCTTAGCTTGACGCACAATGTAGGAAGACAGCTCTTTTCAATAGCCAAATGTTGACGACTGGTTGCTGGCAGTTCTTCGAACAATTTTCCCAGGAAGTTTATTTTCGAATAATCGTCGTCCGGAAGACTGCTTATGGCTGCCACAGCCAAATGCAAAAGAAGAGGGTGCGAACAAATAAACGGTGACAAATAAAGAAAATTCAAAAGGAGACCTCGACGAAAGGACTTTTCGCTGTCGAACAGTGAATATTCTGAACAGTTCTGAAACCGAGGAAAACTTCTTGGATACAGAAAGAGTTGAAAAGCCAATTCTAGAAGAGTACGAGAATGGTGGTTTAGAACAAGTGGCTCATCGTACTTCGCCTTAAAAATTTGACGAAGGAGGAGGTCGTTGAAAAACTTAGTGACGACTTTTTGCACCTTAAAGTCAAAATCACGTCCACTCTTCATGCGAAGAAGTCCAGCGTAAATCATTGACGACAGTTGTGCAGGAATCACTTCGTCGCGGCACCACATTATGAAGTCACTTTTAGTAACAGCATCAGAAAAAGACTCGTAATTTCTCAATGCATGCTTGCTGCGATAGTCATTAACGTTTCTCCCTGCAGCGATTCGACAGTTTTCTACGCCAAGTTCTTCAGCTGTTTTATAGCCATATTCGGAGGCTATAAAATCCTCAAGAAATTTGAGTTGAGCAGATCTGTTTGTGGCTATTAGAACGTCGCAAACGCAAGCAAGCGAGAGTGTGCCCGAAGAATCAAGATGAGTAATCGAAGGAGAATGAGTTAGAATTGTGTAAAGAGCGTGTTTCACTCTTGCTTGTTCTGATCCTATGTCACTGTCCCAATAAACGTAAGAGAGATCGAGGCTTTCTAAACAACAAAGTTTAGAAAAAAAAGCCGATATCTTAGAAGATAGCGCTGCAGTGAATTCAGGTAGCACTGCAGTGACGTCAGATTCTTTGACAGAGACGAACTTTAACGAATTAAGCCCAAGATGTTTGAGACCAACGCAAGTGAGGCAGTCAGCCATAGAAAACACTTCAAACAGGCTAACAGGAATTCCAGAAATGCAAAGATGCTCCAATAGAGGTAGACTTGAAACAAACGCGCGCAAATCTTCACGAGAAACAGACGTGAATCCAATGTCCAAATGCCTTAGATTTGAAAAATGCGGAAGCTCGAGTAATCCAATTTCGCCGACGACGTGACGGGCACTGAAGCTCGTCAACGATTCCTTGCAGTTGCCCTTAACGATTTTCAAAAAAGGAGTCGACAAATCTGCCCAACACGGACTGAACGATATGTCGATGCTCGTCACGTCGATCGATTTCGCTATTTTTTCGACGACTGCTTCTGGGTCGATGTCGGCGAGGAAGTAGAGAGGCAAAGCCGTCAAACGAAAGCGATTTCGATCGAGTAGAATATCAAGGACGTTCACTGTAAGCTTTCCACGTCGAGCGAGTCCGTCGATTATGCGGTTGGCGATAGGCGAAGGCAAGCAGACTGAAGACGAGGGGTCGCCAAGAAGAATCTCCGCGACGGAGGGCAAGGGAAGAGCTGGTATATCACCCAGTGAAGACAATCGCGGAACAAAAAACGTTTCGCTCAGGCTTTGGATAGCCCAATCGGACAGCGTGTCCAGACGAACGTCCACGTTTAATCCGGGTTTGTGGCTTGTGTGAGAGGACAACTCGATCACGTGACATTGGGTAACGCGGCGTTCTTCAGCGCGGATTTTGACTCTAGTTCCTGCACGAGAAGCTTCTTTTAGGAAACGAACGACGCCTTACTTCGTGAATCTGGAACCCAATCGTGTTAGAGATGATCTATCCTACACACCTCATCGCTTTCAGTTTGTAGATATGTACAGAATTGCACGACGACAACTGCTACTGCGCTAGTGCGTGATGGCGAAACAAGCGATTTGTTTACCCTTAGAGGTGAGGCCTCTTGTGAGGATACCCGTCAGCATCACAGATAACTATTCGATCGCTATGTGAAGGTCTTTCTTCCTTTTCGCGTAAAAGCAGTTTGGAACGCGTGCTGCGGCACTTCTTAGAGGGCTGTAGGTAGATTACATCTGAATTAATTGATTGATACGACAATGTCAGTGCCTCCTAAGCAACGAAGGTATCTATTTGCTATTGAAATATTTTCTATTTAGCACTTCGACTGGGCTTCCCCATTCAGTCTCCCTACGTGCACGAGTACGAAACTGGCGGAAACATCAGGAATCTTTAGAAAACATGAAATAAATTAGGACGTCCAAACACAACAATAAACATATAATAGAAATTCGATGCAAGTTTTTTGGGTAGCTCTTCTACACTCCACACTTGTCCTGCTCATTCTTCTTTATGAAGCGGACACGCCTTCATTACTGCGTGGAACTTTTCTTCCAACTCCGCTGGAATTGAAAGCCCAAAAAAAACATCGGCACCGACTTCTTTTCTCATAAGGCACGAAGGACACAAACCATTTTCAGCGTAATACTTCTGAGCATCGAAGCTGCTGCAAAAGTATGCCAGATGGTTCAAGCCAAAAGCAGAGACAGTAGGAAATCCAGAGCACTTGCAAACCATGACTAGAGGCATAAGTGTTGTGTAAATTAAGGTAGCAGCGCTTGGTGGTTGTGCGTTCACAAAAGCCTTCTTCTATATTGTCACTGCTTTCAAGCAGCTTAGCAATTAACCAGAGCATCTTTCGCTTCGACATCGTCAGGCCATATTGAGTCCAGTTCGGCGTTGGCAATAAGAAGTCCGGCCAAATACAAAGATGCAAAACGCATTCTTTCAGTTGGCAAAGAAAACGCCGCATCGACAATGGACACCTGTCACTACGCGAATGGACCGGGCGATAAGTGGACCGGGGGACCGCTTACAGCTGCCGTAGAATAACCGGGCAGTCCAAAGGAAGCAGCTGCAGTTGGTCCGACATTGCCACAAAAGGGCCGACATCGCTAAAGGGTCGTATCTGAGTTCCTCGCTACACTCTAACCTCCTACCTTCTTCGTCAATTAACGTAATGTAGTCTATTTGTTCTGCTGGTCTGGTAGGAGTGCAGCGTTCGTTATTTGCGCACTGAAAGTCGTTATGCGCGCATGGTTGTGGCGTTGAAGTCATCGTCGTCGTCGTCATCGGTAGCGGCGGCGGCGGGGGCGGAGGCGGCGGCGACTTCTTTTTCTTGTCGACCGCTGTCGCTGTCGTCGGCGGGCATGCCAATTCGTCTGAAAAGTCTAAACAGTCGTTGTCGCCGTTACACACGTGCTCGGTCGGAATGCATCGTCTATTTGCGCATTCGTATTTGGAAGGAGAGCAGACGGACCGTTTTCTTCGTCGCTTACAGCCGAACGTTTCGTCTGAGCCGTCGTCGCAGTCAAACTTACCGTCGCAACGATGACGACGAGAAATGCTCTGTCCGTCTTGGCATTGCATGAAAATTGCGGCGACGCGTGCACGTCGAGAGACTTTACGCGCTGTGAATTGAACGTGCGAGCAGTGACGACAGACTGTCGTGAACTTGCAGATCTGCAGCAGCATTGGTTGATCGGACCCAATTAATGCACCTGTTCCATCATCGCTGTGACTTGCACGCCCGAATAAGGATCATTTGCATATTACGTGAAATAAACCGTAAAATATAAAAGAAGCCTAATTGCTAATGTTCAAAATAACATATAACAACCCCTCTCTGCTAAAATAATATCGTGATATTCATAAAATATTGCCCATCACTACAGTGCAATCAAATGTACCACTCTACCGCTAAAATAACGTTATGACGATAATGAATACAGTCATTAAGATGATGCATGCAGTGGAAGACAATAGGAAACAAAGTGAGTGAAAAGTTGACATCGCAGCTACATCCGCCTCCTCAGGAAGAGACTGGTCTTCGGCAGGCTGCAGGTTGCTTTGCAAAGGCTAGTGAAGATAGTTAGTTGTTCACAGTGACAAGATCTATACTACGTGATTATAAAATAAGCTGAGAATACCGGACTTCAATGATTTTAGTGCTTCCCCTCTACCTCTGCCTCTAAATATTGTAAACTAATAGATTAACTCATTCCTGCAGAAAATCAGTAACTTACCTAGAAAAATTTCGGAAATTTCTGATGAATAGCCGACACACATCATAGCATCAATAAGATGCCTTCGAGTTGCTCTCGCGCCAAAACTGTCTGCCCAAGAGTCCAGCATTACTAGAGCAGCTTCACGAGCGCTTCTTCTATATCCAAACTCGTGAAGATGGTAATGTTTGTAAGGTTCCGGTGCCAAAACCCTCCCAATTTGTTTCCAAATAGGCACAATGCATCGAGACGCTTCAAATCTTTCGCGGGAAGTTATTGGAGTATAAAGGCCACTTTTATTTTGAACCATCGACTTTAAGAGATAATTAGAGAGATCCGTGTGGCCATAAAGGAAAGCAATGCTTTGAGCTGTCTTCCCATTCTATGAAATGCTGGGAATTGCCGCTTATCAGTGCAATTTCTGACTAAACCTTATTTCTGATATTGACATCACATTTATTGCAGACGAGTAGGTTAACAGTGGGTAAACAGCCTATTTTAGAGGATATCATCAGCGACGTCCAGCCATCCTGAAAAAATTAATTCTAAAAAGATAACATGAATAAAAAAATTTTCATTTTTACGTGGTCTTGCTCATCGACGTTGGCATAACTATTAACAAGATGTTCAGCAATTTCAGTGCGGCCATAAAAACAGGCAAGGTGCAATGCTGTTTGTCCGGACTATGAAAAAAATAGCTAATTAGATCTTACCACGAAATACCTTCTGACCTACCGTATTTCTAATATTAACATCACATTTATAAGAGGCGAGTAGTTTCACCATAGAAAGATCGCTTTTTTTACAGGCATTCATCAGTGGGGTCCAGCCATCCTGCACACATAAAAATATAAGACACTGAAAGAGTTCGCTTCTTTACATAGTCTTGCTGATCGACAATGAAAGCACAACTATCGATCAGGTGTTCGGCAGTCGCGGCACGACCATAAGCAAAAGCAACGTGTAATGCTGTTCGTCCACACTGTATAAAATATGGCAAGTTAGCACTTGCATTGTATTATATTCATTTAGAAACTAAAACCTTGTCACTAATATTAGCATTGCATTTACGGGAGACGAGTAGTTTCACCGTGGAGAGATGACCGTTTTTGCAAGCATACATCAGCGGAGTCCAGCCATTCTTCATGACCAGATTCTGTTATATGACATGCAACAACACTTCGTCTCTGTTTCTTACGATTTCTTGATCATTGACAGCGGCTGGACATGTATCAATAAGATATTTAGAGACAGATATGTGACCGTTAAAGGAAGCAACGTGCAAAGCCGTATTGTAATTCTGCATATTAGTGCCAATTATTTTTAATCGTAGTGATTTCAGGCTGAACCTTATCTCTGATATTAACATCACAGTTGTGGGAAACGAGTAGTTGCACTGTGGCAATATGACCTTTTTCAGACGCAAGCATCAGCGAGGTCCAGGATTTCTGCACGCAAAAATGCCATTTGAGAGAACGTGACTGTGGCATCTTTATGTCCTTACGTTGTCTTGTTCATTGACATTGACAGCACTATTATCCATGAGATATTGAGCGACGGCAGTGTGACCCCAAAGACAAGCAACGTGTAACGCTGTTTGTCCTTCCTAAAAAAAGCTGCTAAGAAGCACGTATTACGGTAATTTCGTATTGAACCATATTTTTGACATTTACACCCCATTCATTTCCTCTAGAGACGAGTTTAGAGACGAGTAGCCGTACAATAGAAAGATTACCTTCTTGACAAGCATACATCAGAGGGGTCTAGCCAGCCTGCACAAGGTGCACTTGCTGATTATGACGTACGTACGGTAACCGCTTTTACAGTGTCTATCAGATTGACATCCTCACAAACATCAGTTGTTTGACCAAAAAGAAAATCAACGATAGCAGGGTGACCAAGAAAAGCAGCAATGTGAAACACCGTAATCAAATGCTAAAAATAATGCAAACAATTATTAATTACAGAATTTCTGAGTAAATCACCTTATCTGTGACGTTCAATTTGCATGCATTCGCGACGAGACATTGCACAGTGAGAAGTTGACCTTCACTACAAGCACACATTAGCGGGGTCCACCCACACTGCAAACAGAAATGCTCATTCATATTCAGTTTATGCTATTTGCCTTCTAGAAAGGCTTGTTTGTTGACATTAACATCTTTACTGTATGAGAAAAGAATTAGCTTAGGCGTACTATTTTACATACCCGATCAACGCTGTTAATAAGCAACGGTGCCTTAGAGAGAACAGCTTCCACCAAATCGGCAAAATCTGGAGAAACGCAAAAGATGTAACAACTTCATGCAGGCAACTGGCCAGAAAAATGATAATTAACCTTCCGCAGGTGTCTTCGCTAGGAGGTGGAGTACTGTGTCTTTCTTCTAAATTAGATAAAAGGCTGACGCCTACTAATGTTGCGTGCAAGGAGTAACCCTCACAATTTTGAAATCCAATTTGCAGCCAGCTTGAACTAGCTTCTTCGCAAACTCCCAGTCGCGCTGCTTAATTGAAAAACTTAAAGGACAACTTCCTTCCTAAAGAAAATTAGGAATGAAAATAAAGCGTTATTAAATTGTCGTCAGGTAAATACGCTGTCAGACGTGCTGAGATCACACCCAGCTTCTAATAGGAATTGTGCCACACGTTTGCATCCTTTCTTGGAAGCATAAAAGAATGCAGTACAACCGAACTAAAGGAAGCGAGCATAAGAGCACACTGTAAGAAATTTTGCTGATCATACAGTGTCTCTCGAGAAAACGTTGCAGCCCTTTGCAATAAGCAGCCTGACCACATCTTCGTGAGAACCCCTCGAATCGCTTAGACAAGCAGCAATGAGAGCTGTTCGTTTCTACGTAAAATCATGCAATTGAACGTCTAGGTGAATGGCTCAGCTAAACGGTATCCTCGTCTTACGTCTTTTAAATCAACAGTATTAGGATTAGAGCCGCAGTCGATTAAAAACTCGGCAATTAGCACATAGCCATTTGCACAAGCATGACGCAGCGCATCGCGTCCCAACTATCGAAAAGGACGGGTCAGATTGAGTTTTGGTAATTCATGAACGTACGGCATCACGAAGGCGAATATTGCACCCTTTTGACAAAAGAAATTTGACGACTCTAATATTATTAGTTTTACAAGCAGCTATTAGAGGCGTTTCTCCCTTCAATAACACATACTCTAAACGACCATGAAACCAACAAATTCTTACCGAATTCGATTGCGCATCAACATTAGATCCTGAGTCAATAAGTTTCACGACATCAGTTAGGTAGCCACACAAACAAGCGCAGTGCAACGCACTATACGCTTAATCTACAGAGTACTGGATGAACGTAGATCATTTATGAACAATCAAGAAATGTGCCTTTTGCCCCGTCTTCTGAAACGTATAAAACAGCGCCCGTCGCAACTTCGTCATTTTTGCTGCAGCTTGAAGAACTTTCTTAGACTAAAAATATCTAATCCAGACGCTACTACGTAGCTGTGTGTAAAGAAGTACCCAAGTAATCAGCATTGTCTTTGCATTCTAGAAATTGAAGACTTCTATCTTACCAAAGTCAAAGCGAAACTAGTTAATTAAAATACCTTGAGAGAGTCGGTAGGATCTTTGGCAGTGAATGAAATATCTACAGAAAAGTTGTCAAAAGTAATGACGGGATACCCCGAAGTTTTGAGACACCTTGCGACGAAAGTTGAGTTACTCTTTCATGCAATTCTGACTGTGTCACTTCATTCTGTACATCTGCCATAGTATCAAGACAATAAAGGAGACCATGGCATTTGGCTAAAAGACGACGTCGCTTGTTTGCAGCTGTTTGCTCAACTGTAAGAAGAGCATGCCCTACTGTTGATACTATCACTGTCTGCTTCAAAAGATAAGTCAATTTGATAGGACGAAGGTTGTCAAACTCAATTTCAACTTCAGGGTCAAGTTGAATGAAAGGAATCAGTAATCGAGAATCATGAAGATTGCAGAGGAATCTCACAAAGTCTATTGCTTTAAGAGTGAGAATCACGTGACAACTTCCTGGCAGAATCTCTATATCTGTGAAGTCTAATAAGTTAGAAACCCTTCGAAAAATAATCTTTCGTTGCTTCTCAAAATTCTCCGTCGTTGTTTCTGGTAGAAAAATTCTTAAACCACAATGCTCGGAAAAGACAATTTCATTTCCAACTCGCTTCTCACGAGGATGTTTTAGTTTCATGCTAGAGAGACCTTGAAGAGAAACTTGAAGACTCTTTGTTTTCATTTCAGTCGTTGCTATGTTTGATTTAACTAAGCCTACGACACATTCATGGTGAGGCTGATACTCTTCCATTAACTTTTCATCAACAAAAATATTTAACACGTTGTCTCCCGAAGAAGTGTCAAAAGATTGTTCACATGATTGGCTTGCAGAGTCCACATCCTTCGATTCTTGCAGAGAAGGGTTTAAACAACAAAAGAGGTGATTCTTCCCATAGACTTGCTCTATCACGGCGCAGAAATTGTCAAACGATGGAGGCGGGAGACATTTTAGCGTTAGAAACAGTTTGCGAGCAATCTCCTTCGAGGTGATCTGAGAATCGTCAAGACTTTGAAGTAATTTCTCATATTTTTCGTCGCTGAGGCACTCTCTTTCGAGTAGTTTATCAAGGAGTTCTGCAGAAATAAGACCAGAGAGAGCAAAAACCGCTGTGCTCATCACAGGATTAAGAAAACGCTTCCATTTTGGGTCGCTCATGTCGGCTCTACAGTGCAAGTTGGTCTGCGCTGCAGAGTAGCCAGACAGAGATGTGGCCTAACTACGACTTACGACAATCTTTCAGTACTTTTTCTTGAAGACAACGCGAATTAACCCTCGAGAATGCGTTATCAAGAAGTGAGTAGATCAGCTCCACCCAACAACATACGGGTTCCTCCTACAGCGGCCTTCAAGTAAACGAAATTTCACCCAAAGCATCTCCGTCTAGCTTAGCCATCCTTCGCCTAGCGGCATCCTGGACGAGCGCAAACTTTTCTTTCTACAAGGCAGGTAGGTATTGGCGTTGGCATGCCTCGATCCGACCTGTTATCGCGGCGAAAAATGGTCTACTTCGTAACTCGCTCTGTCCTCTAGCTTACTGCATGTGAGGAACTCTCTCTGGCGGATTCCCGAAGTCCGATCAGAACCTCTACGTTCCTTCTATGCCTCTCTCATTCGATCGAGCAAGAGAACGCTAAAACATATTCTCGAGAAAGCATCGTGACCGTCTCGCGAGAAGCGGCACGATTCCGTTACATAGCGCCAAAATCTCTTCGAAAAGGCGATTGCATGCCTTCGTCGATCACGCGCGATACGCTCGATCTGACGAACCATATATGCAGTAAATGAAAAAGAGACGCTGCAGTACGTGTAGCACATTTGGCGTTCTTCGTTAGGGAGTCATACTGACTTGGCTGAACGAAAGAAACAAACTACTACAGTATTAGTGGATGAGCCGATGAAACGCTGTGGTTTTCTGAGGATGTGCACCTAGTTCACGTGTGGCTGGACGATATCACCCAGAACGACGGCGTTAGATAGCCAACGTGGAATTCATACCGTGCCTCTCCAACGGCGTTCAATCGACACTCATTGGACTCGTCTGCATGTGCACAGGCTCATCAATGCAGCACATGATGCCATGTCATGCAATCTTCTGCTGCTGCTTCGTCACTCTCAACAGATGCCGCACGATATCCTAGTGAATTCTATCTGCGACAACCTGTCGTCATTCCGAGCTTCCACAGGCCGTGAATTCCAATGTGGAAGTGTAGTCTGCAGGTTACCTATCGTATAAAATGCGTTGACATCGTTCCGATCCTACAATTCGTCGCAGAAGGTTCTCCATTTGCCCATGTTGGCCTTCATTTAGCAGCAGAACCGAGTCGAACATTAGGTCTCGGGTTGCGTTGTCGCGTTCGCGCTGATCTCGCGTCAGTCAGACCGTCGAACGCAATACTACTTCGAGTACGCGTCATATATTGACGGAAGGCGTAGCTCGATGGACGCAAGGCGGCGATCGAGCGTCGCGCTTTGATCAAACAAAGCCCGTTCGAAGGAGTCGGCTGGCAAAGAGAGGCTGATCGAACTAGGCGATCGAGTTTCTTCGCAGTGCCCGTACGGCACGTGAGCGTGTCCTTTCTCCGACTCTTGTTTCGCCGCGATTCAGATGTACGTGCCACCACCGGAAGCCTTCAATTTTTTTGTAACGACGCCTGTGCAAGCGATACAAGCGTACATGTGTCACAAATCATCCATGGGTGCAAAATGTCAGAGGAAAAGGACACGAAGTAGTAGGCGGGTGACCCTCGCGACCTATGGATTAATCAGCATCAGATTACGGTATTTCGTAGAATTACTCTGTCGTGGTTTGATTGAGGGTCACGTAGGGATACGTCACCGTCCCGTATCAACCGCGTGACGATCATGTGACGATCACGTGGTCTATACGGGGATATCTGAGATCGCTTCTCCTCTTCCCTGATCCTCCTATAAGCGAGCGGGAACAAATCAATTTAAAGTAGGTTTAGAATGCTGTCTTTAGGAATTTCTTTGTTCGATGAAGTGTTTTGTGCGGTTATTTCATCGCATTGTTTTACATATGGTCTTTCTTTCCGGCAGCAAAACGTCGCTTAATGTTACTAATTTGAAAAAAATGGCTAGAAGGTCCTCACCCGAGCCTCGATCATTGCACGAGAGTGCGTTGATCGGGGATGAATTGCATGTCTTCGGTGGAAGAACTGCAGAGAAATCATACTTTCCCCGCAATGAAATCTGGACGTGCAATGTTCGAGAAGAGAAAAGATGGGTTCGCCGTTTAGCCGAAGGAAAGAATATTCCTCCGCCTTGCCATGGAGCACGATGCATCGTCATCGATGGCATAATGTATTCGTACGGGGGAGCGAAAGAAGGCGGTGGTCTTCTTGGAGAGGTGTTTGGTTTGGAACCAAAGAAAATGAAATGGATCAAAGTGGCCACGCCTCCCCGTAAAAAGCACCCATGCCAACGGTCCTACTGCTGTTTGTGGGCCATTGGAAGAAGAATGATAATGTTTGGAGGAGTAGTCGGAACTGTTCCTCAAGAACTTCTGCAATCAGGAGCAGAAACCTTCTGGGGAGTAAATAACGAGATTTATGAATTTCATTTTGAGGAGGGAAGAGAGAAAGGTAATAATAATTAGTGCTGTGCAAGGATAATTTTAGGGTTGATCATTAGGTTATTGGTTGGATGCTGAATTAAGTGGAGAAAGACCTGTTCCACGCTCTCATGCTGCCATGGAAGCAATTGATGAATGCCGAGGATTACTCCATGGAGGGTGGGGTGGTTGGGGAGGTTACCTCGACGACGCATTTGCCGTTGATTTGCGCAACAAGGTGAATCATACGTTTAGATGAAACCAGAAATAAATCTTGAAATAGAAATGGATTTGTATCAATTTCCTTCCGAAGCCATCAGCTCGATCCGGTCACCAAATCTGTCGACTTGTGAAAAGAGGATTTGAAGAAAAGAATATCTTTGTACTGTTCGGCGGTTCTTGTGTAGACAAATCGGAAGAAGAAGACAGCGGATACGTACTGGATTTTGACAAACAAAAATCTTACGAGGTACATTACTTTATTAATGATTTAAATATTACCGAAAATATCATGATGCCTAGATCGACTTGACGCCTGATAACCCTGCGGTTTTGTACCACACACTTCACTGTGTTGCTGGTCAAGACGGCTCTGCTCATCTCATTCTTTCTGGGGGCAATGACAGAAGAGGATGCAAGAAAATGTTGCGAATCATTTCACTTGGTAATTATTTCCCATTTATGGAAAAGAGATCATGTGATTTGAAAGGTCCTTTGAACAAATTCTACATGAGGATTGAGGCTCTCCTCCTCCCTCGGTCTACATCAGTTCCATCTTCAGTGGTTCAACGAAGCATACGAGACGCCGAGCAGCGAATTGAGAAAATGAGGTTAATAAGATGTTTTCATGCAGAATAGGAATATTTTTAAGCAATCAAGCGCTCTAATTTAGAGAACAATACGAAGAACTTCAAGAGGAAATGTAAGATATTATTTTTTTCTTTCCGCTCTACCTTTGTTCATGCAGGTCAGAGTGTGTTTCTCATAGCCATGATCTTCAACGCCAACTGGATCTTCATCGGTAAGCACTTTTACCGTTTTTATGACTTTACGCTAAATATTGATAACAGCGTACGTTTTGATTCCTTGCAATCTGAATGTAGAAAACTCGAGGCAGAAAAGTTGGGAAAAAAGCCTAAAGATATTGAACAATTTTATTGTGTGCGTTAGGTTAGATAAAGTAACTCAGTGCCGCACACTCGAGGCCCAGTGCCAATCTGTTGAAACGGAGAAGTAAGAAAAATGTCTACACTCTTATGAATAGCATACTGAATTGCACATCGTCTCTGTTTCTAGAAATGAAATCAGGATTCTTCTCCATGATGAACGTCAGTCATTCCAGACTCAACGACAAGCCTTGGAGTTACAATGCCAAGGGCTCAGCTCTCAACGTCAAACTCTGCAAGATTCACTTGAAGAATCTCGACGCAGCCTCGACCAATTTCTTGAAGTTCTAAGCATTAGCCCGCAACAAATTCATCTCACTGAAGACAAGCTAGGAACAGGAGCTTATTCAGGTCAACTCACAAAAGAAAGGTTCTTTACTGCTCTAATTTAAAATCAAATTTTCAATTTCAGACGTGTTCATTGGCGATTGGCACGGTATGCAAGTTGCCGTCAAAAAATTTCACGATTTGATAACGACAGAAAGAACAATTCCTCTTTTTCAAAGCGAAGTTCTCACAGCTAGTCGACTTCATCATCCTAACATTGTGCGAGTGTGCGGAGCAATAGTGAGACCCGGTCTACCATTTCAAATAATCACCGAATTACTCGAGGGCTCTGTCAGTGAAGTGATAGACGCTGCTCACTTGTGCGGCTCTTACCTTTCTAATTACGAACAGCTCTCAATTGCAGTTGACATGACGTCAGCTATTACCTATCTGCACGAGCTTTATCGTCGTCCTTACGTTCACGGCGATATTCGTCCGACGAACGTATTGGTGACGATGGATATGAGAGCCAAAGTGGCTGATTTAGGGTCTGCTCACCTGTTGGACAGCTCTCGATCTTCTGGTCCTATGAGTGCTCTGTACGTTGCGCCGGAGAGGCTTCCACCGACGGGTGAGCGAAGTTCGTTGTCTAGCGATGTGTACAGTTTAGGCGTTTCGCTGATTGAAATATTCACTGGTGTGGGGCCAATTCCGGCGGAGAGAAGTTGTCAGCTGAGCCGGATCATGAATCGGGCTAAGTTGCACGCGATCTGCTTAAGAATGACTGCGGGACGGGACAGAGTAAGAGACCGTCCCTCGAGCGGCGAATCCCTCCAAGTTATAAGAAGGGAAATCGCTGAACTTCAAAGTGCCGGCTTTCTGTTGAAGAAGAGGTTAGTAAAAGGAAAGTTTGTAGCCGGAGAAGAGAATCGTCGTCACGTCGTTACCCTGTCCGATATTCTTATTTAGATTGAGCAGTTGATACTGACATTTTTTCGTTCTTTTTTATTACATTAATTACATTGCGTTTTCTGTCACAAGTCAATGCTTCCCCGGTTGCAGTCAGCCGTCACGGTTCTATCGCTGAATTCTTCGTTGTCGTCGTCGTCGTCTTCATGGTAACGCACTAACAGTAACTGGCCCTCTCGTCGGCGGCACGGTCATTTGGATGCCCCGCTGCTTCGTCGGTGACACAGATTCCTTATCCTAATTCGTCCCTTGGATTGGCACTCGAAGGAGCCGGTTTTCGGCGCGCTACGGTGGTGTCGCGCGACGTTCAAGAAGTTTGAGACTTGATGGCGAAAGTTCGTCGCGATTTGGGTGGTGCCCTTCGATCTGCCGCTTGTTTCGCGTGCATTTGCGTCGAGCGTCGAGACGACGTCTCGTCCGGATAATCGTCGGATTTTTTTACACTCGATGCGAGCGCTCTTAAATTCCCGGCGTTCCCGTCGTCGCTTGAGGTCGTGAGGATGAGGCGGACGCAGGTGCCGACGACGATGATGACGACGACGCTGATAATCGAAGAGATCAAGAGCGCTAGCTCCGAGAAGCGCAAGCGTCTTGAAACGTTTCAACATGCTTTTCACGTTTGCTTTTGGATTTCTGACGTTACCCAGCTAAATTTGTTGCCTTCTTCTTTCATATCTTCTGATGGCAGTTTTATAGTTTTTAGCACGGTACCAGCTGGTGTACTTTTTGACGTTGACTAGAGTGACTGCATGCACTGAGAAGTAACGTTTAGAGAATTTAAATAATTAATAAATTAATTGAAAGACGAGCGTGCTCTATTTCTCTTTTTTTTACGTACCGCAAGACGGCCACTTGTTTAGAAAAGCCATTATCTGACAGCTTTACGTTGAAAGAGACCGGCGGCAAGGTTAGCTATATCATGGTCATTTAACGAGCTTAGTCCGGGTTCAATCCGACAATCACGTGCCAAGCGCCTGCACCACGCGGACGGATTTTCGCTCTCTGTGCATCAAGAGGAATGACGGTGAGCGTTTTCTCGGTTGCATTTGTTTACTCCATGGGCTTGTTAGCGCGTATATTTTGTATTATCGTTGCCTCATGTCGTTTTGGGGCGTCGTGTCGACGAGCCATTCGCTGCCGTAGACTGCAAAGGCTTCGAAAACAATGTTTCTCACCTTTAGCCACTGTGTGGCGGTAGCGAGAAGTAACGATCCTATTGGGGGCCCCTTATACCGGCTAGCTGTCTGTCAACCGGCTTACATTTCTATCTGTTCAGGAATTTCTTCCAATGTCGCGCCTTCACGTCGAGCTCAGCGAAAACTACGAATTTTACATCAAAAGCTGCTTTGAAATTGAAAAATTTGAACTTATGAAATTCTGCGACATTGGTTTGCACCGGAAGCACGCCTTGCAAACTCTAGAGCGCCATTTCGGAGCTCCTAAACAAGGTATCACACGCACGATATCGTAACCTTCATTGAGACAATAGTTGCAATAATAAATTATAGCCGCCGATTTTGAGCCGGGTCTTTTCGTCCTATCTGACGAAGCGACTCGCACTGGGCTTTTCAGAGCGTGCAATAACTTTTGGTCGTGCGAAAGCGCCAATCCAGAACGAATTGAAACGATGTCGGTTCCAGCGCACGATTACCCACGCAATGGGAATTCCCGTGGGAGAAGATCATTTCAATAGAAAAGAAAGCGACGGCAGTCGATCACGCTTTTGCATCGAACGACTCTCTATTCCCATCGAACGTCGAGAACGTCTTCGCCGCCGTAGTTCTTAGCGGGACAGAAGCCACGTTCGAAAGAGCGTGCGCGGAATTCGTTACTGGGCTTCGCCGTCTTCCGGAGGGCGACTTTTTCTTTGTCGATCTTTGGCGAAAAGGGCGTCTTGTGTTCTTTCTTGCGCCATTCGACGACGTGTTCATGTCATTGCGGAGATTGAATGAAAGTTAGTAGATTAATTTTTGTGGGTAAAAATTATTTCGCTATATAGCTTGTCTATTCTAAGGTGCAGAAAATCTTGTCAGAAAATCGAAAGAAAGTAACTACCGTAGACATGTGTACCTTGTTTTCACTGGGTTCTTTTTCTTCTCTCTATAGTTCTGCAGAAGTGCGCGTAGATAAAGTTGAAGTCGGAGAAATGCGTGA